>NW_025920177.1:336758-636758 GCF_902686445.1 Sciurus carolinensis
GGTCTGCCTTGGGGCTGTGGTAGCAGCCTCATCTTTGTCTTTGGAGGAAGCTGTGGAATGAAGCCCCATGGATGGAGGGAGGGTTTACAGAAAAAGGCTGTCCTTGGTCATCTGGACCAGAGTGGGACCTGAGCAAGCCCACTTTGTACTTGGGAATATGCCTTATTTAGAAATAGGGTCTTTGCAGATGTGATCACTGAGGTCGATCCTAATCCAATATGACAGGTGTCCTTATGGGAAGGAAAACTTGGGCCAAAATCCACAGAGGGAAAATGAGGGATGCTGAAGCCACCTGGAGCCAGAGCACAGGGAGTACTGGATTCTCCCTCAGGGTCCCAGGGCACCAGCCAGCTCTGACCTTGGAGTTCTGACCCAGAACTGTGAAGGGATGCTTTTCTGTTGTTTGTGGCCACTCATATTTTGGACTTTTGTCACAGTGGTCCCAGGGGACAATAGCCCCAAGGCAAGTGTGCGACCTCCTTCAGACCCCAGGACTCAGCTCCAGCAGGAGGGGCACAGTGTGCCCAGCACAATCTCTGGGAGAAGTTTCCAGAGGCCGAGGGGCTTGAGCAGCAGGGACTCCCATGTCAGGGAGAGCCAAGCACAGGCGGGCTCCTCAGAACAGGGTCACTTGAGGGCAACATGTCACTGAGTGAAAATCCCAGAGAGACAGTGAGATGACTTGCGTTTTTTCTGTTCACACTGCCTTTGAACTCTGGCATGTTAGTTACACATCAGAACATGTCACCTGGGCCAGGCCACTCTGCTGGGCTCCGCTGCCAGTCAGCAGTGCCCATATCCTTGGACAGCGTAGCTATAGAGCTCAGGTCCTGCCTCATGGCTGAAACCTCTGTCCGGGGAAGCTCCTGAGTGAGGGTCGGGTAATCAGCCCTCACAGATGTGTCTGGTGACTTGCCATTGACATTAGCAGCAGTGCTCTGTGGAGATGCCGAGGAGGCAGGAAGCAAAGTGAGGGGCCGTGACCTATACTCAGCCTGGATAGGGAGCTGACCCAGAAGGCCACACGGCCGAAGAGTTCCCCAAGAGCTGCGAGGGTCTGAAGGAGGAGGAGATTCAATGCCACAGCATAGGACAGTCCCCTGGGGTGCTTCTGCCCTCTGCAGACCTCGGCTAGGTGACGAGATCAGGCCAGTCAGTCCTGTGGTCCCCAAGGGCACATGGCACCCTGATGCTGCGGAGTCTGGGAGTGTGAGATGACTTTCTACCTGTAAGTAAGAGAAGTGCCCAGCAAGCTCTCCTTGACACGGAGCGACTGCCCTGCTCCTGTGTCGGGAAGCCTTGACCACTCTTGCTGGTGGTCTGTGGGCTCCCAGCCCAGCTTTGTGCTTCTTCTCCTGCCTCCCAGGTGCTGTGTGCACCACCTTCCCCATGGCACATCTGTATTGCTGTCACTGCTGTTGTCAGCTTCAGACTCCACTTCACCTTGACCTTGGCTCAGCTGTTTACTGGCCTGTGTGGAACTTTTGTCTCAGGGGAGCGGACTCACCCCAACCTGTACACACACTGCTGAGCCAAGAGCCATCTGCAGCCTGCAGTGTAGACTGGGCTGTTTGCCATGAGGAGTTCCACAGGGCTAATGGGGTATTTTCCCCTGGGCTATTACCCAGCAGGTCATCACCTGCCTTCTACACTGCAGGCTACCCATGTGGTCAGCTGATAAGTGACAGGTAAGCTTGTTAATTGAGTTCTTGGGGAAAACAACTTTTTGAAGATCCCAACTGGGGAGAGATGGGCCACTTGCCTTGTAACCATGCATTTCTTTTTGGTTTTGAGCCCAGAGGGGAAGGAAATGGTGGTGCCCTCATGGGCTTGAACTTACGAAGGTGAATCCCGCATCAAAGCACAGGCCAAGCCTCTGGCAGGAGCAGTTCCCAGCAGCCTGAGTGTCAGGTGGGTGGCAGTGGCCCAGGGCAAGCGGGTGGTGGGCAAAGGCAGCTCAGGTGAGACCTGCATGGACTCCCTCCCTACCCTAGTGTTTCCGAACATGTTCATTCAGCACTTTTGAGGACCTACTGTGTGCTTGGGCAGACGCATCTGCTTTGTGAGTGTGTTCATTTCCCTTTGTAATCAAGTCATAATTTAAACAAACATTAGGAAGTTACTGTTTACCAAAAGAACCAGTACTGGTTCTTTCTGTGCACACATGTAGTCACCTCCTCACGAGATTTCGGATTCTGGTTTCTAGCAGGTTGCATATTCATTTCAGCACCACCTCCTCCCATTGCCCTGTGGACATGTGTTATTCTCTGAACATAAACATACAATAATGCCATGTGTTTAGGAACGAGTGAACAATGGGAGCCAAGCGGAGCAGGCTGTCACATGACCAGGAGTCTCCACATCGCAAGGTATTTGAAATGATGGCTTAATAGGCAGTGCCTGAGCTGTGGGGGCTGATGCAGGCAAAGGCTCTTCTTCTGCATTTCCTGGCTCCTTTGTGTTGAAATTAGTAAGTGTACTATCATAGAAAATGGCATTTTGAATTTAATTTGCATTCTTCCTATGCTCCTGTGCCCAAAAGATAAATGGGAAGAGAGCATCTTGGGAGTGCAGTTTCACAGTAGACAGTGTGGGCTTCAGAGCAGAAGCCATTCTTCTGCCTGAGCTGCTGGCCAGGGCAGGAGCAGGAGCACACAGGCTCAGTGGCCAGGCCTCACCAGGCCTGCCACGCATGGCTGCAGACTCTAAGAGGGAGCTTTCAATCAGCCCTGAGGTTGACACTCAAAGGAATGGTCTCAGGGTGGCCATGGAGCCTGTGCGGGGAGCTGGGACCTCACAGGGACAGAGCAGGAGAGAAGACATCTCACCTTGAGAAGCATCCTCTGGGGTGGCCCCTGCAAGACTGGGCTGAGGCAGCAAGGATGCCCAGCTCCACGTCACAGAGACTCAAGGTTTACAGTCTTGTTAGCACAGGACAGCGGCCACGGCATATTTAACCTGCCAAATTTTATTCATTAAAGCAATCTATCCTGGCCCGCCAGCCCCCATCCAAGCCCTCATTGTGCTGTTTTGGGAATTCTGGTGGCCTCCCTGCTTCTGTCTGTCCTTTTCATGTGGTCATTGTGAACACTGTTGCCTCTTGCCAACCTGGCTCAGGTCCCTGCAGGGCTGGCCTCACCTCTGAAACCAAATGCAGATTCATGGTCCAGTACAGGGGTGCTGGCCAGCCTCAGCTTCCAGAGTGGACTGTCACACTCCTGGCTCACCTGGTCATAGACTATGGCCAGCCTGGCCTCTGCTGGCTGCTGGGCTGGTGGTGCCACAGGGCCTCCCTTGACCTCACAGCTTGTCTCCATCAGCCTTTTTTGTCTGTCTTCCATATCTCAGCTCAGGACCCTGGGGTGAGGGACCCTCTGCCTGCTGACTAGTCCCAAGTTGGGGGCTCAGGCAGAGTGGCCATTGAGTCTGCCTCTGTGGTTTCTTGGAGGCTGTCCTTGGACCTACCAGCTAACCCAGTCAAACTCAGTGTCTTCAGCAGTATGACAGGGGATTGGCAGCTCTCAGGGACTCTGCAAGAACTCAGTGAGCTCTCTCCTTGAGTGGTTAGAATTTCCAGTGTGCCTACAGGGGTCAGGCACTCCTCTTGGCTCTGGGTGTGTGGTAATGAGCCAGCTCAGTCCACCAGGAGAGGAGGATGGTATGACACGCCCGCTCCCTGGGGCACACTTCTGCAGGGCTCCTTTCCCACTCGTGGCTGACTTGTCACTAGCCTGACCCTCGGGTGGCAGCTAGACCAGCTGTGAAACCCAGGGGGTGTCTTCCACTCATGGGAGGCACCTCAGGGAACCATTCCCTCCACCACCCTGCTTCTCACAGAGCCCGTTGAATGAGGGGTGTGAGGCGAGAGACAGAGGTCGCGGCCACCACTGCGGCTGCTTCTGCAGGAGGCAGGCAGCCTGTCCACACGGGGCTTTGTTGGGTGAGAGTTCTGGACACAGTGTGATGCTAAACAAAAGGTGCCATTACGATATGTTGTAAGAGCCGAGCTCTTGACACACGGAATAAAGATTAAGAGCATAAATCAGGAGACCAGCAACAATAGATTCTGTCTATATGTTTGCCTACTTACGTTTTATTGCGTAGCTGATTTTTAATCTTTTTGTACAAAAAAAATTTTCAAAGGAAGGGCCATACCCAGTTCTTTCTTTCTTCTCCCTCCTTCTGTCCTTAATGAATTCTCACTACAGGAAAAAATCTAACTTTTAAAAAAGTTCTTGAATTCTACATGCCTAACTCTTCAGCCTTTGCATTAATATCCATTTTTCTTTACATTTGACTTCAGTGACAGCTAAATTACATGCTCTTAATTGAATTAACACAAATTAGACCTGAAAGGCATTGGGAATGGAGACTTGGGATGCTTCTCGAGAGCTTTCTTACCTGAGGCTCAAGAAGGCAGTCTCTCTCCTTGGGGGTCTGTCTTCTCTCGGTGGGTGGGGGCAGGCGATCTCTGCTTCCATTCTATTGCAAAGCCAGGTGTCAAACAGGTGACACCAGGGCTGGTCCTGGGGATGAGCCTGGGTCTGGGATGAGGAGCTGCTGGTGGGTGGCCCAGGCTCCTGGCAGGCCAAGGTCCACACTTCACTGAGGTTAACCTATCAGCTCACCTTAGGAAACAGCATGGGACATGGAGGACAGAGATGTATTTGGTGAATGCTGGCATCTGCGGACTGGAACCAGTCCTGATGGACACGGGGCCCAGATCTGCCCCTCTGTCTGCCACCCTGCCACAAGACTCCATGCTGCCTGCAAGGACTAACCTCCACCACAGTGCCCTCCTGCCCCTGGGGGAACCCAGGCCATGCTTCAGTGGCCACATCTGTGAGCAACTGGGTCCTTCAGTGAAGCAGGGTCCCTCTCCTTGGAGTCCCACACTGGTCTTGCCCCACCCCAGAAAGGCTGAGTCTGCTTCCACACTAGCCTGTCATCTGGATCGAGGCAGCTCCCCAGGATCTTGGGCTGAAGCTCCAGGTCCTCAGGGATCCCTCCAGTACTGTGGATCATGTCTTCTGTCAGTATGGTCCATCTTCTCACCTGGGGACACTGTTAGCTTCTTGAAGGCTGAAAAGTGGTATCCACTGGGACTACTTAGAAATGCACACTCTCCAGTTCCTCCGAAACCTAGGAACCAGGTCAGCTGTATTCTAACAGGATTCCAGATGATTCAGAGACTGGCTCTTATTTCCCAGTGGGCCCGTGTGAAGGCATCATGGAGAGCTCTGTGGTCCCTCCTCCCTGGCAGTAGACCCCTTTGCTCTTATGCAGAATGGTCCTTATCTCCAGATATGCCTTGATCTGTCATGCAGGGTGTGCTGAGGCCTGTGGAGACAGCCTCAAGTGGGCTTCTCCTGACAGCTTCTTGGTGCTGGGGTGGTCCCAGGTGTCTGAGCTGTTCTTGCCCATAGCACCAAGGTGGGACCCCATCCCTGCTGATCCTTGGCTACCTCTGGAGCACGTACACTTGGCCACTAGCAGCCACCTCAGAAGGACACTTGCCAGGAACCATCCTGCCTTGGTTTCAAGGACAGAGGAGCCTTGGGTTTTTCTCCTGCTGGATGGTGAATAAAGAAGTCACAGCTGCACCTCTGTCCCTTTGCTTTCCTGGACTGGGAGGGAGGGTGTGTCGCTGCCTGGCTGCTGTTATTTCTGGCATTTCTGAGCCATCAGGGCCACCAAGAAGTGACTGCCGTGCAAGTGTGTGCAGTGTGGGTCATGGCTGCAGCATCAAGGACCCTGGTCCTCACCCCCCAGGCCAGTGGAAGAACAGGAGGTGGCTCAGGGTGGTAGGCAGCAGGCTCTGTCCTCCTGCCTTGGCCTGGAGGTCCTGGAAACAGGTCGAGCACAGCCGTCAGACCCACGCAATGGGAGCACCCCATGAATCCCTGAAAATGGAAGCCCAGTGAGACGGACCCTGGGGAGACTTGTCTTCTGTGCAGAGGCCCATTTTTGTTATTAATGTCAGAAAGAATGTTCCACAAGGTTCACTCCCGGTTACAAAGGGCCACCTATGGATAGGTACCGGCGTTGACTTCTGAGGTTGAAATTAGTACTCAGCTCCATTAGAAAACTCAATTTTCTTTTTCACTTTTTTCTTTGAGGGGCCTAAGATCGAATGGAATCAGTCATGGTGGGGCCCAAGCAGAGCTGCTGCATGGGGTAGTTACCAGGAGGGGAGCCTGCGGCCTGGGTGTGACGTTCGCCAGGAGGCCAGAGCCTGTGAGACTCCAGCACCCTGCTTGGTAGCTGTGCAGAACTGAGAGACACATTAATCATGCACGTTGTGTCAGAGCATGCATGCTCTATATGTGGCTCTTATATGTTGATGACACCTCAATAAAGCTATCTTAAAAAGGATAGTCTGGGAGGGCAGGGATGGGGAACTGTTTTATTCAGAGATGAGGTGACTAAACCAGGTCTGGACCTTGTGCCCCAGGGAGTCAGTGAGCTGAGCCAGAGGTATATCCAGGAGTTTGCAGAGTCCTGATCAGGGTGGCAGGCTGCCCTCATCAAACTGCACATGTGCTGGGCACAGTGTGCACACCTGTTTCCCAGCTGGGCATCACAGGGAGACCCCACTTCAGAAACAACAAAACCCAAAACCCCTCCATATAAATGAGGGGATCCAGGTCTGTAACAAAGAGAACACGAGATGTCCCTGCTCCCAGTTGTCATAGAGGGGACTCATTTGGAAAGTGGTCTCCGAGGATCAGTGCTCAGCACATGGCTCAGCAAGATGTCTGCTTTCCTGACTCTAGGAGTGCCTGACTGTGGGGTGATTCTGTCCACGGTGTGGTGAGAAAACACGAGTCTCCCCACCAGTGCTGACAGTAGGCCAGGCTGTTCAGCAGGGGCCTTGCCTATCTGACACCATCGCAGAGGCTGCCACCACTGATCTCAGAGATGCCACATGGCTGTTGACTCAGTGATGCCGGCTCCACTCCCTGGGGCTAGTACAGCTGGGATCCTAGGGATACGGTTTTGCTGCCCTGCCTGCCCCTGCCTCTGACCTATCTCCAGCATTCCGTGTCTCACCTGGGGACCTGCCACTCCTCAAACCTATCTCAGGGTTCTCTGGGAAAATCTTCCTGGTGCTCTTCTCCCTCCCACTCCCTTTGTGGCTGCCTTCTCTCTGACCCTGAGAATGTGCTAGAATGTGGATCACATGGAGTGATGATGCTGTCCAGCTTCCATGTCACAGTGAATGGGCAGAAGCCCTGGCTCAGTCCAGTGGTGGCATGTGATGCCTGTGGCTTCCTGCCTGTGAGGCAGTAGACCTGGTGAAGGGTTGACTCAGGTACTCGTGGGCTCCTCTCCCATGCTGTGACTGAAGGACGTCATTGCTCACAGAGGAAGGGTGACCATGGCCACCTCTACTTCCTCCAGCAACAGTAACACCATGGGGCGTGTGTGCTTGTCCCTTGGTGAATCAGCTCTGGGCCTGTGTGTGCAGGCTGGGCAGTGCCGTGGATTTCATGGTTAACCTCTAATAAGAAGTCACTGCAGGATTTCCCTCCTCCTCTTCTGCTTTTCTTGGAGGAACTCAGATTGTATGTTGGAACAACAGCCAGAAAATGCACTTCCAATGACACTGGGGCGAAGTAGCCATCATACATCTGGTCAAACCAGATATGACCCTCTTTTGGAACTCTTCATTTGAACTGCTTTTACAAGATGTCTAAATAATTTTCCTTCAATGAGGTCCAGCATGTCTTAATAACATTTTAAAAATTCTTTGGCCTCCGGTCACTTTCTGGCCTCTGGTCATTTTCCCTTATTGAAAGTTCACCCAGACTAGCTGTCAGACTGCAGTTCTGTCTGCAGCACGTGGCTCCTAAGGTCAGTGTAGTCTTGTCCTGTGTGCTAGTCAGGTGTGGCTCTAGCTGCTGTTCCCCTGCTGCCCTGCTCTTTGGGGCACTGGCTAGCTCTCCATCCTGCTCAGTCTGGGCTCCTCCCATCCCCTGCTGACCCCAAACTTCTCCCTGGAGCAACAGGTCACAGGCGCCTCCACTGTGCTGGCCCCGTGGGGACATGGTTTTCCCAACCAAGCACCGTCCTGTGCCTTCCATTGGCCTCTGGGCTCTTGAGGAAGGTCTCCATGCCTGCCTCTCTGCCCATGTGGCCTGGGAGGTGGGTATTCTCCACTCTACCTCGGAAGGAGGTCTTGGGCCCTCAGGACTCTGACAGTCTCAGCCTGTGTCATGGATAAAACTTCATCCTGGCATGTGGTGGAGACCAGATGGAAGCAGGAGGGCAACCTGACCCCTACTGGGAGACACTCCACTCCCCTACCCTGCCAGGACACTGGAGTTGTCTTCTTTAAGAGGAGGGTTCCTTGAAGGCATCTTCAGGGTCCAGGAGAATGCAGTGCAGAGCTGGTCTGGGGCTTACCTGAGAACATGGCTGTTTCTTCCCGTGCACATCTACATGGAGACAACACTCACCCTGCTGTTCCGGACTTTTCCCTCGCACGTAGGGACGACGAGGGCAGCATGTGCTGGGAACTCCTCCCTCAGCCCCCACCTTCCTCCTCCCTGTTTCTTGCAGTGCAGATGAGTAGGTGAAGGGTCTGGGGGGTCCTGCCTGTGGGTGTGGAGGCTGGCGACAGGGCACACATACAAGCCCCTCGCTCCCGTCCTAGGTGTTTCCTGGTTTCAGCAGGAGGTGCTTGGCGACCACACCTGCTGGAGCACTGTTGAGGTGGGGTTCTCTCCCCTCCCTTCACTCTGGCCCTTGCCCTGGAGCTGCAGAGGGCAAGACCTGCCCACAGTCATTGTCCACTGGGAGTCCCTGAGTCCCTAGATCGGCTCTGGCTCTGTGACCCTCAGGCCTCCAGTTCTCCCAGCAGCAGGACAATTCTCGGTCATGTGCAGTGGGCTGCCTGTCCCCAGGGCAACCACCTGGCCTACCATGCCCTGTGGACCCATTTCCTCAGCTGCTTCTCCTGGGTCTTGGGGAGGCGAAGACCCAGCCTGGAGTTGGGAGGACAGAATGGGTGCAGGGAGGAATGGCAGGCAGAATTTGCCTTCCAGGGTGTCTCAAGGAGCAGGTGGGGACAGTGCCTTCCACAGCAGGCCTCCTCTTGGGTGTCTGCGTGACCCTTGGGCCCTGTGCCCTGTCCCCTCATGGGGCAGCTCTGTGAGCTACCTGATGGAAAGAGAGTCACCACCCTTGGCTTGGCAGACAGGCATTTGGCAGTGACTGTTACTGACATCACCTTCTTAGAACAGTGTCCTTTATGTCATGGGCTTGGCTCTTAAAACAGGTGCTCAGTGCATGCAGCAGACACTTGGGAACCATGCAGTCCAGCCTGGCTGCATCAGGAAACACAGGCAGGTGGCACCGTGACTCAGGCTTGGCCTCGCTCACCAGGGCTCCCTCTGAGCCACCTGGATGGCTGGGTAATTAGGCAACTTAAGACACGGTGAAGTCGGCTCCAGGGACCACATGGGGTGCCTGTGCAAACACTCGCCAGTGATCAGGGAGATCAGGGGAGGTTCCATATCATGAATTGTGATGTGGGGAATGGTCAAGTCAGGGTAATGATTTTTAAAAAGCAGTGTAATGAAGACGGATTTGGACGTTGGAACCTCATGTTCCAGGGGCCGTCCACATGCTGACTCACGCATCACCTACAGGTGGATTTTGTGATCCAGCTGGCTCTGCTCAATTTCAGGCTTTTGAACTCAGCTGCCAGCATGGCCCACGTGCACTGGGGAGCCTGTGTCTGTGTCTGTGCACATGAAGCACCAAGCATTTCAGCACAGAGGACAGTCTGCAGGTCAGTGTGCCCTGTGCCCCTGGCTGCTGTCTAGCCCCAGGGTGTCCTTGGCCCCTCTAGCAACTGTATCAGAGACTACTTATGTGGGTCAACATACATACCTGGCTGGTTCAGAGAGCAGGTCTAGGATGAGGCCCAACATCCCCCTTCATGACAACCATGTCATGAGCCCCAGTGGCCTTCACTCAGAAATTCTGGCCTTGGCATACCACCTGTGACTTCTCACTGGCAAAGCCATAACTGCAGGATTCCCAGCCTCCCATCAGCCTGGGGGATTGGGAGAGTAAGAGGCTGATGAGTTGGAGCCTCCTCCTGATCCACTTGTCAGGGGATGATTGCTGCCCAGAGCAGACGAGAGGCAGAGGTTCCCTGGAGGTGCAGGCACCATCTGTGTCCAGGGTTGGTGTGGGCCTCCTGAGGACATCATTTTTGCATTGTGGCCTCCTTCCCTGTCCCTCCTGTCCCTCCCTGTCCCTTTGGGGTACATTCCAGTGTGTGAAATGGGACTGGGCCTCTCCTGACAGAGTCAGGACAGAGAACTGAGGAGCCCAGGACACAGCCTATGAGGCTCGGGGCTGAGGCTGGCTCGCACCTGAGGGTCTGGGAGGAGGGCAGAGGGGCATGCAGGGTGGCAGTGCCATCTGTCTCAGGCTGAGGGTGACAGGCAGGGCCTCTGCTCATCCCCAGTGGGTCTTCTTCCCCAGCACATGACCACTGAGGGCCCACAGTACACCAGGCCCTGCTGGTGCTGGGCCCAGTGGTGCCTGGAGTAGGGACTAAAGCTATCCCAGCCCTTTCAAGCCAGGGTGGGTGGCTTGGCCAGTGCCCCATGTCCCCCTTGGTGGGTGTTCTTGAACTCTCAGTCACCTGTGCCAGTGCTTCCGGGTGGTGGACCAGGTCAGAGACACTGTGCTTGTCACAAGGCGTAAACCCTGGGTGTGTGTGAGGTAGGGCAGATATGAAACACATCTGAAAAACAAAATACGGTTGTGCCTCAGCACCTCAGGGCACCTCCAAGATAGCAAATTCTGTGGGTGCTGAAGTTCCTTCTCTGAGACTATGTGGTATTTGCTTAGAACCCGCATTCCTTCTCCTCTATGTTTAGGTAAACCCTAGATCACATATGATGTGCAGTTAATGCAAACAGTTACGCTTTATTGTCCAGGGAATGATAGCTAGACAAAGCCTGTGTCGGTACACACAGTTTCTTCCCTCAACATCCGTGGTCTGTGGCTGGCTGAGATGGTGGACATGGACCCAGGGATATGGAGGGTGGCTGTTGTTGATAGGAATCATGCAGACGGCTTTGATGACAGTGCTGAGGGAAGTCCTGGGGGGTGTCCTTGGATTGGGAGGTCATGGGGGCATCCTGAGCAGGTGACATTTGAACTGAGATATGGATGAGGAGAGAGCTCTCTGCCAGCTGGGGGCAGCTTTGTAGCCCCAGATGGCAACAGCTGGGAGCTTGAGGAACAGAATGAGGCTGGTGTCGAAAACCAACATGGAGAGTGTTTTCAGGCTTCTCTGATTGGATTCCTGGTAGAGAGACTATTAGAAGGAACTGGGAGAAGCATGCAGAGCCCTTTAGAAATGTTGGGAGCTACAGTGGCCTCCCCTCTGGGCAGGGTGGGGAGCCTGCTGCATGAGTGCTGGGAACGGAGAGGTAGGAATGGAGGTTCTTACTGAGGAAATATCATCAAGCCCGGCTATGTGTGGGAAGGGGCTGGAGAAAGCATCCTTGAGCATGTGGGCCAGCTGTGGGCAGAAGCACATCCCTCTGCTGGGCACTGGTATGGGGAGTGTAAGGTCACAGGTGGCACGGTCTCAATGTGGCACCCACTGTAGGTGGCGGGCATGTGGATGGCAGCTCGAGGGCTTGCGGGCTGTGAGAGGTGCTTTTCTGAGTGATCACTAACCCATGTGTCTTCTAAGAGGGTGGGACCATCTTGGACTGGCTGGCTGCACTAGGCCTCACAGACTCAGCCTGTAAACCACAGGCCCCAGGGCCTGGGCTGGTCCAGGCTGGCCCCCGAAGCAGCTCTGCCATGCAGCAGCTCTGTGTGCTGACCAGACCAGCTCTCTCTTCCTCCCTGCTGGCTAGACTGGCCAGGTCATGTCTTTCTGCACAGAGAGCCCACGTCCCCAAGAGGGACCCAGGCCTGGAGCTGGCACATGCCTTCTTCCCCTCCTAGCAGGAGAAGAGGAGGACTCTGTCCCCTTCCCAGGTGAGGCCCTGGGCAGAAGCAGTGCAGGGCACACCTGCCTGTGTTGTCTCACCAATAGCCCACCTGGTCTGGAACATGGCTGTAGACAGAGGAAGCCAGAAAAAGTGACAACAAACAGGCACAAGAGTCACAGCCTGGCACCAGGGCCCTCGAGCTGCTTGCTCCTCCCTCACAGGCAGTGCTGAAGAGCTAGGGGACCTGAGTCCACAGCTCTTGCAAGGTCAGTGGTCCCTCACAGGAGGCAGGAGGGAGAAGACCTCGGGGCAGGGGAGCCTCTGACCACAAGCTGTGATGACAGCTAGAACAACCATAATGGGGAGAAGAGAAGTCAGGGGCCAGGTAAATACAGGCTGGACAGAGGCATTTCCTCCCCATCCATGCCCTCTGGCACCTGCCTGTGAGTGAAAAGATCCCAGCGACTGGCCTGAGGCACGTCCAACCTCAGGCTGAGTTTCAGCTCTATTAGATTTTCTCAGTGGTAAAGCACCCCTGGGTTCAATTACCAGTACCAAAAAACAAACAAACAAAAAAAGAGCAAAAAACCCAAATGGATGGATGAGAGGGTGGGAGAGGGGAGGTGGGAGGATGAGTAATCAGAAGGATGGATGGATGATCAGATGAATGGGTGAGTGGATGGTGGTTTGATGGATAGGTGAGGAGATGGATTGGTGAATGAGGTATAATCAGATGGATGAATTAATAGACAACAAATGGATGGATGGATGATCAGATGAATGGATAGGGTGGATGGATGGATGGGTAGATAGGTGAATGAATGTATGATCTGAAGGATAGATGACTGGGTGTATGGATGAATGGGTGGATGGAGGGATAGATGATCACATGGATGAATGCACAAGTATAAGCACAAATGGATGGATGAATGGGTGGTGGATGGGTGTTTGGATAGCTGGATAATGGAAGAAGAATGGAGAGGAGACAGTATTTCTCGGTATCTCCTTAGTTATAATGATTCTTCCTGTATGTGGTTCAAGGGTGACAGGCTCTCATAGGCTGTCTTTGAAACCTTGAACAGGATTCCATCCAATTTTTAATTATTTGTGTTTTTATCACTGGAAATAATGTTATTATCAAAAATAATAAAAATCCATCTATTCTTCTGATCATTCATCCATCCATTCATTCTATCTCATTACTCATCTTTCTACTCATTGTCTGTCCTTTTTCCATTTCTGTATTATTTCTATTTTTACAGCATCTCATATTATTCTCACAAGGAGAATAAACCTTTTATACCATCTCCATTTTATAGATGAGGAAACGGTGACCTACCCAAGGACATGTCACACTGGCTCTACCCCTCACACCAACATCTGCTCACACAAAGCCAGAATGTGCAAGGTGCCAGAGGTGGATGCAGTCACAAGGCGGTGGTTGTTTGGTGGCCACAGCAGATGTAGGAGCTGAAGGCCAGTGGGAGGGCTCTTCTCACTAGAATTCTCCATAGTTCCTAGGATAATCTGGGTGTGCACCTTGCTTCCTGTCTGAGACAGATCAGTGGAGCATAGATTAGAGAGGCCTCTCCTCCTGTCCAGGGTCCTCTCCAGGAGCCCATGGGAACTGGGGTCCTCTGTGTTTCCTGCTGCCGCCACTGTGGTCTAGTAATGAGTATCAACTTTATTTCCGGTGACCACTTACACTTTGCAAATCACTTTGAGAACTGTTTTTTTCAGACTTCTACATATTTTTCTGACCATATGGCTATATTTTTTCAGAAAAGAGAAACTTATGAGAGCCTGTGTAACAGGTACCTCTGTGACAATGTGGGTGAAACGAAGCTGCTGATCACATGCAGGTGTCAGTGGTGGACATGGATGAACTCAGCTTTCCTTTTCCACATGGCCAATGGATGCCATCTCCAGCTTGCAGACAGGGCTGCCATTTTTCTTCCCCAGACGGCTGGCAGGGCAGCATGAGGAAGGTGTGTGTTTCCCGAGCCTGTGAAATAATAACACACCTCCAGTTTGAAGCAGACTCAGCACATGAGGTTAATGACACATCCAGTCCCAATGTGACCATGCAAATCAGCAGAAGCAAGGTGCATCCTGTGCATGTTCGGAGTCTTTCTCTGGTGCCCCTGGAATGGACTGAGCTGTGATGCATGAGGCTAGTTCTGTTACCAGCAGAAGGACGTTTGTGGCCGAGGGTTCCCTCTGGCTATGGCACACCCCTTGGGTAGGGATGGTGTGTGGGTTAGATGCGAGAAACTCTGCCTCCCCTACCTCCCTCCTCCTACCTCTTCTGTTGCATCTTCACTGGGCACTTTGTGCACAGGGTTTGGGGTCAGAACTTAAATGACATAACTTGGTAGAAGCTGAGGAACCCATGGCCCTTGCAGAACGTGCCACATGCCAGAGCTGCATGTGCAGGGAGTGTGGCTTTGTTTCTCTTCTCTCATTACTGCCACAGACACCTGCCCAGGTACAGAATCGACCCACCACCAGCCCCGAAGCTCATTTTGTTCAGCTGCGGCTATGTTCCCCTTCATTGTCTGTCAGATCATCAAAATCAATTCCTGTTTGATTTTTGCAACAGCCAAATAGGCCAGCTAAACAACAAAGAGCTCTGTTCATGGCCAAGTGATCACTGCATTACAAGTACAATTTTGAAGGAATTTAACCAAACAACAAAACAAACAAAAACTGGATCAAGAGCACCCTTCCCCTGCTCTCCATCCGGGTCTGCAGCCTGCAGGTTCTCATGTGCAGGGTGCCTCTGGGCACACTGAGCCTGTGCCATGGGTGCACAGCCTGGCCTTGTTTTGCCAGGAGAGGGTTCAGATCCTTCCTGCTTTTCCCTCCCTTCTTGTTCTTTAATCCCGGGTGTTATGAGGGGGTCTTAGATCTAGGGTGGCCTCTTGCACAGTGACCACCTCCCCATTCTTCATCCTCCATTCCTGCTGGCCTCTGCAGTGTGCATGCAGCCCTCAGTGTGGATGACCCATGCCTTCCTGATGCCTACTGCCCCTCTGGCCTCTGCATACTTATGGCAAACTGATGATCCCTGGCCCCTCGGGAAGACCAACGTGACCATGATCACCAAGTTGGGATGGACCTTGAAATTTTCCTCATGGAATGAGAGATTTTTAATAATTGAATTTTAGTTTTTGGAATTACCTTCCTGATGCATAGACATTGATTGCTAGGATGTCACAGGGCAGTTGGCACTTCTTTGACTTCTCCACAGTCCTGAGAGCATCACTGGCTAGGGTGATGCTAGGACCCCCACTTTGATTTTGGAATATTTGTTTACTAACACACTTCATTGCTAAGATAGGTACTTTTCACATTTGAAATATTAAAATCAGATGCACGTAGCCATCCCTGGGAACTTATGCTTACCACTGACCACTTCTTCCTAGGGTGCACAGACACAGGTGTATCTTCCCACTGCAGGGGCCTGACTTTAAAATATTATTATGCAGGGAGCCTTCCCAAGGCACCTGCCTTCCCAAGGATGCATGTGGTTTCCTTGGCTCCACTACCAGGGAAGCACAGGAGCTGCCCAAGTGTTCCTGGTGTCCCCACAGCGGATGCCCAGCTTATGCCAGCACCACAGCCTCCAGTTTGTGGAGATTCAACCTTACTTTGTGGTGTGTGTGTGTGTGTGTGTGTGTGTGCGTGTGTGCGTGTGCATGTGCATGCAAGCCAGTGCATGTGGGCTCCTTGCAGGGTGAGGATTCCTTGCAGGGTGCATGCATGGGATTACTTCCAGGGTGATTGGTGAATGGATAGGTGCTTTACAGATTCAAACCCAACTTCATCTATGTGTCTTATTCTCTGTCCGTTGCGTGGATGGACCACATTCTTGCCTGGATGTGTAGTTAGAGTAGATCCCCTCTCTCCTTCCTCCCTGTCCTTCCCACACTTCTCTCTTTTCTTCTTCTCTCCCTCCCTCCCCTTTTCCCTCCCCTCCCCTTCATTCAGATCTCCCTCTCCCATCCCCTCCCCTCTTCTACCCTCCCTCCCTCTCAGTCACTTCTCTGCCTACCTCAGTTACACATGGCTCTTCTTTAGCTCAGAGTTCCCCTAGGGACCCCTGTGCCCTATCTGCTTAGAATAACAGGCATTGTTTTAATTTTTAGATTGGTGATCTGGTGGCTCAGCTCAGGCTGCCTCTACCTTTGCTGGTGGATTATATTCTGAGAAGATCTTGTGGTATCCCAATGTCCAGCTTCCTTCTGGCCATGTCCACTCACCACAATAAGGACCCTTTGCTTCTGGGACTCTGGATCCTACTTAAATAAGTAATTGAAGTCCTGGTCCTTGGCAGGATCCTTGGTAATCCTCCTGGGCTGGTATTTCTCTGGGGGAAATGCCAAAATCACCCAGTCTACTGGCAGCTCTCTGTGGGTGGCCCAGCTCCAAAGCTGCTTTATAGGTGATGGAGAGAGGGGATAAAAAAGGGGCCACCCTGCTGAAGCGGGCAGCAGTGGTATTACCATAGAAAGGCCCAGGCAGGGCAGTGGACTGCAGTCCGTGAGTTCCTCCAGGGTCAGTGCCCAGCAGCTCATCTGAGCAGTGTGGAGAGGTGCCTTGTGCACAGAATGAGCTCTTGTGAGGCATTTGGGCCTTTGGAATCAGGGTGCTCAGGACCACCTGAGCTGGGGTGTTGAATGTGGTGTGTGTGGCCAGGCCCACAGCAAAGGAGGACCCCAGGGCATCCTTTAGAAAGGTCCCATCAGAGGAGACAAAGATTCCTCAGTGCATGTGTCAGGTGGTTGGGGTCCAATCCCCATGGTGACTGATCCTGAAGGCCTAGTAGGAGCCCACAGGGGCTGTGTTTGTTGTGTGGACTTCCCTCAGGGAGTCTGGCTGGACAGAGGTGGCCTTGGTGTGGCTTCCCAGCGGCCCCCCTGTGCAGTCCACTGGCCTACTCTGTTTATATAAACAGGGAGGAGGGAGGCTGAGGGCCTCTGCTTCCAGCTGCACCTGGGAACTACTACCAGTGTAAAATCAGAGCTGCTTTTTGCACAAGTAGCTGGAGACGATAAAGCTTGTGTGTCTGTGCCCACAGCTGTGCTGGGAGCATCAGCAGAGAGCTGATGTTCCATGTGGTTCAGGGTTGGAGTTGGCACTGGCTTGGCAGTGGGCCGAGTGTGTCCTGTACTCCCCTGTGAGCAGAGGCCCCTTTTCCTGGATGGTGGAGGTGTCCTGCTTCTGGGTTTAGCTTGTGGGTGGAACCTGAGAACTTGGAAGCCATCCGGGGCAATCTTGTGTTTTACAGGAGGATAATGCTAACCAGCAACATGGAGATTTGGAAGCATTTCAGTCTTCTGTAAGGGTCTCTGCTTTCTACTCCCAGGAGAAAGAGGTCTCCTTCTCTTTAGAATAGAGTCCAAATCAGAAAGAGAGTGCTCTAATTTTGGCTGCTGGTTTTCTTGCTGGGGTTTTTCTGTCCAGAAACAGCTTCAGGGCTTCCAATCTGGTTATCACCTTAGTTTCTGTCGTGTCATTTGATGCACAGGTCACTGGTTAGAAAGTCCTCGCTGCCAGAGTTTCATATCACATTGATGTGGAAGGGGACACTGCCTGTTTTCCCTGGAGAGTGTCTGGACTGTTTTGAACCAACTCGGTCCTGTCAGTGCTGTGGGGTTTCCCACTCCAGGTTCAGCTGCATTTCCCACTTTTGCAAATAGATGGCACTTTTGACTTACCCTGGAGCAGTCACAGGCAGAGCCTGGTGCAAGGAGGCATTGCGACAGTGAGTTGGAAATGTTTGCTGCTATTCTCCTGGAGGTGAGAAAAATTAAAATCAAGCCTCTCTGAAGACAGCAGCATCGAGTCTCTCTCTTAAATGCTAAAAACTTAAACACATAGCCATCCAGTATGAAAATGAGCACATTTTAGTTTATGGTCTTGTGATTTTTATGATGTATTTGTGCATGGTGGTCTTTGATCCAGATGAGAAAAAAATGGTGTAAAGAAAATGTTATTTGAAAACAGGATTGTGTGGGTCCACGTGTGTTTTTGTGACTATAATTTGTGGCAAAAAGCTCTTGTGAACATCTCAGTTTCTTCTTTATTTGTCCACCTGCACACGTGTGTTTAGCTAGGTGCACATGTGTGCGCACGCACACACACACATGCGTGAGCAGGCAGCACTTGGACCCTCATGCACACAGGGGGAAAATCAGGCTGTTGTCTTGCAAGTGTTACTTATCATATTAATTAAAATCTGGTGACATTGATACCGCTTTTTACCCGGTGACGAGTCCTGCTTCCTCAGGTGTTGAAGTATAACGCCGGAGAAGCACGCCGAGGCAAATGTAGAGTGGAAAATGCAGCTTTATTAAAGAAAAGGAAAAGCAGACTTCTCCCGGGTGGAAGAAGGGGACCCAAAGGCGGAATCCGTGGGATGAGCAAATCTCGTTCTTTTTATGGGTTTCATTCTCCCATTCTTTCCCCTTATCTCTTCCCTTCCTGCCTGCGGGATTAGGCCTGGTTTTGAAATGTAAAAAGCGAAAAGCGGATGGGGCAGAGGGAGGGTCAAGGTGTCTCAGACAGGCAAGGGCCCAGGGGGCATTGATTAGCACCTTCTTGCCTGCAGTCTCTGGCAAGGGCAGGTGAATTTGGTTATCAATGGGTTCTGCAGGTCCTTGACATTCCATTCTCCCATGGCAGTCTCCAACTTCCAGAGGCAGATGACTTGATGGCTTCTATTTTCTTGATCTGACCCGATTTCCTATTTCTACACTAACTGCCTGTCCCCAATTCTGGCTTCACAACCACTGCATGTTCTAGTCTGGATCATCTGGCAGTGGTGACAAGCAGCTGGCAGTGAGGGTGACCGCACTGCCTTCCACCAAACGCGAAGCACAGGCCTGGGCCCAGGAGGGTATCCCCTCCCTCATCCCTGCTTCTGCTCCCTCTGCTGATCTTCCCCTGGTCTTGTCTTAGCCATGTTTCAGAAGAGGTGGGAAGAGGGACAGGAGATGTGGACAGGCAGTTCACAGTTTGCAGAAGAAAATGTGGTAACATTTTATTTAAACCAAAAATAATACCAAGTGATTAAATAAAAATAGAGCAACATCACTGAGCCCCCCCACGGCACCTGCTTTCCCTTTCCCTGGGTGTGCCTCCCTGCCTCCTCATGCCGGGCTTATTCCTGGTACGAGGTATGCATTCCTGCCCTCTGATGCCGGGCATTTTGAGCTGTGACTCACCAACACCCCAGCAGTTCCAGCCCTGTCAGTTTCCTGCAGTTGGACCACCTCCTCTCCCAGGGCCCCTGCATGGGACTCTGCTCCAGCTCAGCCCTGGCAGGCCTCAGAAGCATGGCACCTACAGTGTGTGCTCACTGTAGAACATCAGAAGGTTTTAGCATCACAAGTGGATGGAAGTGCCTGCAACTGCTGCTTCCTGCTGTGTTCCTTCCAGTATTTTCCTCCCTAAGAAACTTCTTCCTGTTGTCTGCTTCAGTGGGAGGAGGACTACCAGCTCCTTCCTCCCTGGGCTTCCACTCCTGTTGGGTTTGTGGCTGCAGCAGCTCGCCACTCCCTGTTTGCCTCCTTGTCCCCTCCAATCTCAGCAGTAAGTCTGGCAGGCTTTTGAAGGTCAGCCTCATTCTGTCCACTCACTTCAGGCCCTGCCCACAGGGCAGCAGAGGTGTTCAGAGCAAGTGAGTTCTGGCCTCTCTTCTCAGCCTTGTCCCTGAGGCCTGCCCTGTGGGGGATAACATGGAGTCCCCAGGTCCCAGCACCTTCTCCTGTTGCTAGGTCACAGTGTTCCCTAGGTCTGGCCTAGGATGCTTCTGGCAGTGCCCTGAAGCCTGCCCCATGCCACAGTGCCCACAGGCTAGGAGAGAGCCTGTGGGTCCTCGGGGCTCATGGGTATGGTGCCATCCCAGAAGGACCTGGTCCTCATGCTGTGCCTTCTAGCCTATTGCTCACCAGACCACCATCCTGCCAGAAGAGCCTCAAGACTGGGCTCTGTGCCCCCATGCAGCAGATCCCTAGCAAGCATTCCCTGGCTGGGTGTGGCTCAGGGGCCCCAGCCACAGCGCTCTATCTCCAGGTACAGTACATGTTTCACTGTGCTCACCTCTCGTCTGTTAATCTTTCACCACCAGAACACTGCTGGTCCCTAAACTGCATCTTATGCATCTCCTGAACAAATTGACCAGGGTTCTAGCCTGGGAGGAGGCCTCCCTGGAAGGCCCACCATGGCCAAGCAGGATCTGTTGGTGCAGATGCGTGCAAGTGACTTGCAGGGGCACACCTCAGGCAAGCAGAACAGGCCTCTCCCTTGAGACGCTCATCAAATGTATTGATCTGAAACTAAGTGTTGGCCAAGGTAGAGCTGTGGTCAATATTTCATCCTGAAGGGCAACACGCTTTGATGGTTTGCAGAAATATGTATTCTGTGTGCATTTTGAATGTTTTCATTAGTGGTCCTTGAAAAATAGCCTGTTTATGTGGACCCACAGCAGGAATTGTTGATTTTGTATTGAGCATTCCAAGAAGAAATGCCTGCCCAACTTTCCAACCCTGTGATGAGACGTGCCCAGCTGTGTGTAGGGGGGTATTATCCAGTTGGCCATGCATGGGGAATCTTAGCATTTTTTAATTTTGCAAAATAAGACCAGATTTTAGGAGAACAAGGAGGGATTCAAAAAACCTAGGCCCTCTGGGGAGAATACTCAATGGGTCATACCAAGTTCAAAATGACAGACCACCCAAATCACACCTAAATATCACTTGAGTGAAGATCTGAACATGCTGGTACATGTGAGCAACCCTGGCATGGGATGACGAGGCTGAACGTCCAGTTGAGGTGCACAATGAAGCTAAGGATGCCATAGTGGGTGGTGGCCTGCAGTGCAGCCTGTGCTGGCCAGGCCACAGCTCTGTGGTTCTTGATGAGGTGCTGCAAACTTGCATGCTGGGCAAACACTCTGCCACTGAGCTACCCCAGCTCCTAGACTAAAAGATTTCAAGTCTTTATTTTGAAGTAACTTTGAACTTACAGGAGAAAATCAAGAATTCTACAAAGAAGTCCCACATAGCTTTGGACCCAGATTCATAAAGTTTTAACATTGTGGCACATTTATACACATGTGTGAGCCCCACCACGCACATACATGCTCATCATGTGTGCTTTGGAGCCACCTGAGTGTAGGTGCACACAACACAGCAGGTCCCTTGCCTTGAAATGCACCCTGCACATCCCCTGCACACTCGCTGTATGCCTTGCATACTTCTCTGAACACTCCCTACACACTTCCTGTAGACTTTCCTGCACACTCCCTACACACTCCCTATAAACCGCCTGCACACTTCCTGCACACTCCCTGTATGCCCTGCACACTCCTCTGCACACCTCCTGTAGACTTCCTGCACACTCCCTGTATTTCCCACATACTTCTCTACATACTTCCTGCACACTTCCTGTTTGCCCTGCACATTTTTGTGCACATTCCTTGCATACTCCCTGCACACTTGCTACACATATCCTGTACACTCCCTGCACACTTCCTTTTGGAGTTCCTGTATACTCCCTGCATACCTCCTATAGACTTCCCGCACATTACCTTTGGACCTTCCTATACACTCCCTGCACATCTCCTTTTGGTCTTCCTGTATACTACCTGCATACTTCCTGTATATTTCCCAAACACTTTCTGTAGACTTCCTGCATGATTCCTGTACACTTCTAAGGACAAGGAAGCTTTTACACCCACCATGTCCACAGGCAAATTTCTACACTGACGACTTCTACATCCACTTAAACACACCAGCCCCCAATGAAGTGTGTGGACATTCAAAAAGCAGCCAGGAGAGTGAAAATAACGGAAAACCCAGGTTTTGACACCAACCTGGCTTATCTCTAATCCCTCACCAGCCACCTGGGCTGTATTCAGTCTCCTAGGGCCATGGATTTTCACTCACCAAATGAGCAAACTGAACTGGCTAGTCCCCAAAGTGCCACTGCCTCTAAGCACACCTGCTAGTCTCTGTACCACTCTCTGCAGAGCCTTTTCTCAACCAAATGTGCTCCAGGCCTGTGGGACTGGCTTTTCCTGAAGGGCTGATTTGCTGAGACATTGGTCCCTGGAGGTCCAGTGCGCACAGTGCTCTGAACCAACCCCAGTACGGAGAGCCCTTTCTGTAGCACTTCCTCAAACCCAGGTTTTTGAGTGTAAGCTCCTGTGCAGGGACTCGCCTGTACACCCTGACTGCCCACTTCCTGGTAGGGAGCCAGACCAGGAGACCCAGTATCCTGCAGGAGACTCACAAGACACAGGCTGATGGGGAGGGACTGGCTCAGCTCATATCATCTTCCAAATGGTCGATGTCCAAGGCCCACATTTCCATGGAGTGAGCCCTTTGGCTGTTGGCACCGACATGGGCCTCCCAGTCCCTGGGAATTTGTGGTCCTCTTGTCGGCTCTTACTGTTTCATGAAACAAACATAATTTCCCCCAACTGAATGAGGACCATGTGGGTTGAGATCATGGTCCACCATGCCATGATGCCAGCAGGTGCTTGCTGGACAATCATCAACCTCCCCTAACTCAGCCTCCACTGAGTGTAGTGTGGTAGGCCAGACTCCTGCTGGGTCCCAGGACCCCTGGGGTCCGAATTCTGCTCAGGTTTCCATCAGCTAGTAGGAGAGGCTGGTGGTTCCTATCATGGCTCCTAGCCCCTGAGGACAGTGGGTTCAAAGTTTTCCTTAAGGGGAAGTGAGGTTTAATAGTGCCAGTGCACATGTGTGCACACATACACACAACTCAGAAAAGACCTTCACAAACTTTGTGGATGTGATCAGTTTACCCTGGGGTCATGAGGGGTAGGGCACGTCCTAATCCAGCATGACTAGTGACCTCCAGAATGGGAGGGAGAGCTGGACACATCCAGGAAAGATGGCAGGAGACCACAGAGGTGGAGAAAAGAGAAATGCCCAGGACACCAAGGCTTCTGGGCAAAACCCAGAAGCTGGAAGGAGCAGGAGGGTCCTCTCTGGAGCCTTCCCAGGGAGCACACAGGCATGTCTTCAGGGTCTGACCTTCACTTATCCTCTCTTGGCTTATCTCTTCCCCTCCATCCTGATGTCACCAAACCCGCGTTTCTTTAGCACTGATGTGGGTGGCTGAAAGCTTGGAGCTGGAGGTGCTGCTCATGCCTGAGTGGAATCTGGTTCTGCCAGTTACATAACCAAGTGGTTCTCACCTGGGTGATTTGACGCTCCTGAGATGTTAGCAGTAGCTGGAGCTGTTTGGTCATCAGGCTTGGGAGTGTTGGTGGCATCGAGTGCGTGGGGTCCAGGTGTACCACAGAGCAGTGATAGCACACAGGACCAAGAATTGTCCCATTGAAGATGCTGGTAGTGCCGAGGAGAGAAGCCCCTGCTTGACCATGATTGGGGGAACAAGGGTTCCGCTTGATTGGTGGTGACAGAAAGAACAGACACATGAGCTGCTTAGGGGTGGAGCAGTGCAATTCTTGGCAGCTGTGTTGAGGAGGGAGCAGCTGTGGTGAAGCTCAGTTGGTACTCAGAATGGTGCCAGGGTGCAGATGAGTTCCCTGGACCTGCAACACAGAGCCTTGTCCTCATTTGCCAAGCCTGTGAGGACACAGGGCCACCTTCTCACTTTCATCTTGAAGCCCCGGTCATTTAGGGCTTGGAGACATCTTCAGCTTGCAAAGTGGGAGTGGCTAAGCAGGTCACCTGTCCTCTCGGGTCTCTTAATGAGCTTCAGAGTGGCATCTAACTTGCTCAGAGGAAGTCAACCTCCATGAAGAGCAAATTTTGCAGCAAAGCTGGGTAAGTTCCCAAGATTTTATAAAAACTAGTGTTCATTTTACATAAAATGTCAAGTTGGTCTTTAAATAGCAGTCTCAGAAGCACAAGTTATTTTTTTACCAATTAAGTCATTTAACATTCACTATACAATTTTTCAGTTATTTTCCCCAGAGGGGTTGCTGATACACAGTATTCCTGCCGAAAGGGTGGCATCTGGAGAGGGGAGAAATCATTGAGGAGGGTATCCTGTGAACAGTTTATTATTGCATCTGCTTTATAATTTCGGGAAAATGCAGACATCACATTTGAGACAAGAAGTCAAAAAGGAAATCTTCAGGCACTGTTGTGCACACAGGGTTGTGTTTGCTGTAGTTCGGTGAGCTTTCTGCTTTGCTGCCATAGTTGGTTTCCTACAGCAATTACAGTAATAAATCCACTGTTATGTCCCTATTTGGAGTGGACACCACGTTAAGCACAAGATGTGTTCTCTCCTGGTCAGTCCAGAGAGACAAGTCCACACACTCAAAGTCACCTGGAGTCCCCTCTCTCCTGAGGGTCTCCTACTGCTATCATTTCATAGCAGAAGCTCTAAAGCAGTAGTTTGCAGGAATTCTTCAAACACCCTAAAGTAGCATGCAAAATATGGAGTTGTGTGCTTACAGAATTTTTATTGCATAGTGTCTAAGGATCTGGTGTTTCTCAGATTCTCAAAAAGGTCGGTGGAGCAGTGTGAAGAAGAAGAGGTGAGAACGAACCCCGGACCGACCAAAGCCGTGCGCCGCTGCATCCCCGCGTCCAGCGCCTGCGCCCCACCGCCGTTGCCACCATGCCCAAGAGAAAGGCTGAAGGGGATGCTAAAGGAGATAAAGCCAAGGTGAAGGATGAACCACAGAGAAGATCAGCAAGGTTGTCTGCTAAACCTGCTCCTCCAAAGCCAGAGCCCAAGCCTAAAAAGGCCCCTGCAAAGAAGGGAGAGAAGGTACCCAAAGGGAAAAAGGGAAAAGCCGACGCTGGCAAGGATAGGAATAACCCTGCAGAAAATGGAGATGCCAAAACAGACCAGGCACAGAAAGCTGAAGGTGCTGGAGATGCCAAGTGAAGTGTGTGCATTTTTGATAACTGTGTACTTCTGGTGACTGTACAGTTTGAAATACTATTTTTTATCAAGTTTTATAAAAATGCAGAATTTTGTTTTAAAAAAAAAAAAAAAAAAAAAGGTCGGTTACCACCAGATCCGGGAGACCATGCCCTAGAGTGTTGAAAGCCACCCCTGAAGGATCAGAGAGGTTTAGATTGAAAGCTGGAGGTCATTTCACCAGGCCCTTAATCCAGTTCCTGCCCCAAGGGCTGGGTAAGAAGCTCACGCTGTGATAGGTAGGGGCAGCCCTTGCCTTGTCACAGGACTGGGAGCTGAGCCTCAGCAGTGCTGGAATGCTCATGGGTCACTGGTCGTGGGGTCACCATCAGTGGTCTGGGAAAGTCATGGTCCTGGCTAGAGAGAGGGATGTTGTGATGGTGCTCTCTGGTCCAGGTGGGCCGGCGGGGAAGGATCTTCCCACTGCACAATGCCTCAGCCCGCTCTCCCAGACGAGGATCCTGGACTTGCACATGCTTGGGAAAAAACGGGTGGGACAGGTACCCGTCAGCGCCCCTCAGTGCCCACGTGTTATGGTTTGGATGTGAGGTGGCCCCCCAAAATTCACAAGTGAGACATCGCAGGAAAATTCAGAGGAGAAATGATGGGGTTGTAAGAGTCTTAACCCAATCAGTGAGTTAATCCCTGATGGGGTGATTGGAGAAGTGGGGTGTGGCTGGGGGAGGTGGGAATTGGGGTGTGGCTCTAGGGTATGTATTTTATATCTGGAGAGTGGAACCTCTCTGCTTCCTGATCACCATGTGAGCTGCTTCCCTCTGCCATGCTCTCCCGCCTTGATGTTCTGCCTCACCTGAACCCCGAGAAATGGACCCGACCTTCTATGGACTGAGACCTCTGAAACCACGAACCCTCAATGAAACCTTTCCTTCTCTATGATTGTGCTGGTTGGGTCACTTAGTCACAGCAGCAAAATAGCTGACTAAAACACCACGGGACTCCTGGAGTCACCAGAACTATTGCAGTTGTGGTGCCCATGGAGCCTGCATGCCTCTTCCCACCAGGTGGGCTGGCAGCAGTGCGCCCCTGTCCATGTGGTATTCTGTCCTGTCATGGCCTTAATGGGGGACCCTGCATCTCGACCCGACTTGCAGTTGGACTTGTTTGCCCCACTGTCTTCTAGCCCACGTCGACTAACATACCCATCAAGCCTGGCACCTCCTTGTGACCAGGCTGGGCCAATTCCCAGGGTGCTGGGTCACTATGGATCCTACTGTGGCTCTACACAGTTTAAGTTGCTTTATTGGGCTACTTCCTTGGACCACTTGAACATGGGACTTCTTCCAGGGATGAAACACAAAATTCTTCATGACTCATTTGACATAATCCCACCAGCCATGCACATGGCACATTCAGGAGGCCTTGGTGGCTGGGGTCTGCCTCTTGGGGTTTGTGAGGTGTCAGGGATCAGGGGTTCCAGTCTTGAAGGCTGTGTCTATTTTCCAAATGCATAGACGTGTTGGGATACTTTGACAGGTGGCCCAGTTGTACCCTGCTTACTGGCTGAATGTCAGCAGACTGGCCTGCAGTTCCTGGCTCTGCCTTGATGGATCCCCAGCTCTTGACTTCTAGAGTCCCTCAGTCTTTGTTTGTAGCTGAGGCCTGATGTGTCCCTGGGAGGCTCTTTCTTCCTGGTTCAGAAAGGTCGTCCTGAAGTGTACCACTCCCTTACCTCCCTCCTCTCACAACCTCCCCACTTCACTCACATTCTGGAAAAGATCCTGCTTTTCATCATTGAGTTCTGATTGAATTCTCTTCCTGTGGATGTAAAGAGATGGTCACACCTGGCCCCGAGATCACCAGGAAGCACCAGGTACAGGAGCCGTGGAAACCTGGATGCTGGGGTCCTGGGGAGGACCTGGGCTACCTCAGAGGTGACAAGCTGCATGTGGGGTGTGCCCCAGCTGTGCCTGCCTGTCACATACCACATCCGTACTGGGTCTTGGCTCAGGCTGGTCCTTTTACAGATACTGTCACCTCCACGTGACCAAGCACTACCAGGTGTGAAGGTGGTGCTCAGGTGCCCTGCCTCCACCAGCCCCTGCTCTCTCTGCCCTCAACTCCCTCTCCTCAATGTGGCTCCTCCAACCTGGACTGCCGTGCTGTCTGCTCTGAACCGAAGTCTCATACACACACTGGCCAGAGGGAGGCTTGGTGCAGTCAACCCACAGCAGGCCCTGCATTTGTAGGTGACAGAATTTACTACCAGACTGCATTCAAGAGGCCCCTTGTTTCCAGCCATGGTCCTGAACTCCAAGGACAGCAGCTGGAGAAAGTTCATGGTCCAGGCAGACTGGAGGAAGGAGTGCAGAATCCAGGGAACAGAGATTGTCAGTACCTGATGGCTCTTTGATGACTCTGAAGAGCTATGTCAGTTGTGATGCTGGTTTTAATTAGACAGATCATGAAAGGAATTTGTATTTTAGCTTGGTTTCTAAGTAGTTGGCTGTAGATTCACTGAGTTTAGCTTTGTGTGTGCCCTGGTCCTATCTGTCTGAGGATTAAGGACACATGTAAGGATCTGCTTCTCAATAGCAATTTCCAGAAACTGAAAAAGGAATTAAGTAAGATACATGGTTGGACATCCTGCTGGCTGGGGCAGACCATGCCTGCTCACTCCCTACCCTTGCTGTAGAAGGGTCTGCCACCGTCCAGTCAGCAGTTGCCGTCCCGGGTAACTCCCACGGGGTCATACTTCCGTCCATACTGGCCCCTATCTCAGCCTGAACACTTGAAAAGTGAATTTGGGTTCATGGCCCTCCACCAGGAAGCTCTGTGTCCCCAGAAGCAGCCCAAGACTCTCAGTGGCTGCACAGGGTTTGGGCTCAATCACTTGCATTCAACACTCCTGGGCTCAACCTCTGTGATTCAAAGGAGCACCATGGCAAAGGATCTGAGAGGGGAGAGGAAGAGAGGACAGGGCTGAGGCTCACCAGCCTCCTACCTCCCCCACACCCAGCCCCACTTGGCCTCATTCCCTCTAACACAGCCTCGCTGGCACTGGGCTGCTTTGGCTCCCATTTGGATGGCCACATAGCCTGATGGCTTCAACCCTGCTCCATGCCCCCTCCATCCCACTCCAGCCCTTACCATCTGTAAACATGCATGACCACAGTGCTAACCTCTGTGTGCTGCCTTGTGGGGAGGTCAGTGGGCAGGAATGCAGTGCAGGACAGGAACCCAGGTGGGGACCAGGAGGGCTCCTGTAGGATGGTGAAAGCAGAGCTGGGATTTCCCAATAGATGAAAAGTGGCCAAATGAAGAAAATGGAATGTTTGGCAGTAAGTGAATCATCACAAGAGTGACCAGTCAGAAGCTGGGATTAGCTGTTTTAAAAGCTCTAGGTAAGAGGCATGGAGATGATCCAGGGAGTGCTCTGGAGACACAAATATCTGCGTTCAAATCTGACTCTGCACTTGCAGTTTGGCACCCAAGGCCCAGGTGCTGCTTGTGAGCGTGTACTCTGGTAGGTGGGGTGACTTTATACACTTGTTACATAGAGTAACCTAAAAGGCCTACTCTAGTGGCCAATGAAGAACCGTCCAGCATGTATCCACCATTGAGAGAGTAAGACAAGGCCTCTGAGTACACGTGGAATAGAAAAATGGTCCAGAAACCTGAAAGAAGCATCTGTTTGAAACCTAGCTGGTGTCATCTTACTGTTGAAGTCAGGGTTCCCTGATGTGGCAGTCTGCCAATCACCACTATCTAACTGTGCTAGGTCATCAGTCAGCTTTCTGTCAGTTGGGACAAAGTACCTTTGGCCAGAGGAGAGGCAGAACATCACGGTGGAAAGGCAAGGCAGAGGAAAACTGCTCAGTTCACAACAGCTGGGAAGCAGGGAGAGGGAAGGGGCCAAGGACAGGATGGAGTCTCTGAGGCCACGCCCCCAAGGGCCTGCTCCTCCAGCTTGGTTCCACCTCCTGGCTTCCAATATCTCCTGGTCAACTGTCCACTCAGCCCTGACTTCCTCCATTAATCCACTGGTGAGGCCAGAGTCCTTATGACCTCCATTTCCCCACAGCCCTGCCTCTTGAACATTGCTGCCCTGGGGACCAAGCCTTCAACACAAGAGTTTGGAGGGCACTCCAGAGCCAACCCGACACAGGGGTTCCCGTTCATGACACAGAAGAGAAAAACGAAAAGGAGCAAACACTTTCAGAACAGAGAATATGTTGGCACTATTATCAGATTGAGAAGATCCACTGGGTGCCAGAATGGGTCTGTAATCCCAGTGGCTCTGGAGGTGGAGGGAGGAAGGTCAGGAGTTCAAAGTCAACCTCAGCAATCTAGCAAGACCCTAAGCAACTTAACCCTGTCTCAAATAAAACAAAGAAAAATGCTAGAGATGTGACTCAGTGGTTAAGTGTCCTGGGTTCAATTCCTGATATCAAAAACAAAAACCCAAGAGAATCAGCTGAAAAGCTATTAGAATAGGGTGAGGTGGCTACTCACAAAGCAGATGTTCCAAGAGCCTTAGGGATGTGGGAACACTGTGCTGGAGAGCAGGCCCGACATAGTAGAGCCACTAGTGTTCCCTGAGTGCTCCCTTGACGGAACTACAGGGTCCGACCAAAGAGAAAGGCAGACGCTAAAGACTAGAGCAGAGACTGGAAGAGACAGAGAGACACACACTGACTCAAGTGGGACAACCTCACACTGTGTATATGGTGGTAATTCACCAAGGAGACTCAAAGTCATTCCTTTAGAATTCCAGCAGGTTTTTCTTGGAACCTGATAAAGTTACACATTTTATATCTAATAACTGGTAGTAAAAATCCCAAGAAACTCATAAAAACCCATTGAATTTCTTCAACAGCAAATATTCAAACACATTATACAGCTGCCATATTTAAGAGTTCTGTGTTGCTATAAGAGGGACATATCAACAAACCAGAAGAGAGACCGCCCCAATTGGAGGAGGGTGTAGTGGGCACATGATCACCCCCTGCTCAAGATGCCAGGCAGGTGGGTAACTTTTTGAAGGAAATAAGTTAATGACCTCACTCCATATGCTGCACTTAAGCTCCAGTGGATGAATAGATTAAATATGATGGATCAAATCATATACTAAGCTCAAGAGAGAGCCAGCAGAGGCTTCTGCTAGTGTGGACTGAACACTGAAGTACCCATAGTTGGTTTGATAGAGTTGATCAAAACCTTTTTTTTTCCTGTGTCACCTAAAGTATATGCAAGTTATTATAGTGGCAGTCCAGAAGAAAAAGCCCCAACACACGTCAGCCATGACCCGGTTCACAGAGAACCACACAGAGGTAGGGGGGCAGACAGTCCTGCAGCCCTATGGGGTCAGTGAAACCCTCACTGAAGTAAGACGTCATTTCTTGTCTGCTAAGCTGGAAGAAACTCAAACTGGCCACCCCGTGCCAGGAAGGAAGAACAGATCCAAACTCCATCAGCAGGAGCAAAGGCCTGGGTGTCTTCCGGACAAACACGTGCTGCCTCTTGATGACATAATTCCTTGTCTGGGTTATGCTGTGTGAGGACCGAGAACAGAGGATTCACAGAGGACTGTGTTCACAGTATTATTAGCAGTCATTAAAGATGGGAAGCAGCCTAAATGTTCATTTTAAAACATGCAGACCAGGAAAAATGCCCAGGACACTCTCCTGGCCACAGGAGTGAGAAACTACCTTGCAGCACATGAAAAGCTGCGGGAACCAGGTAAGAACAGCATCAAGTGCAGCAGCACCAGCAACCCTGGTGATGACTGGAGGGCCTATGCCGCATCCAGGATCTTCCTCTGCCTATCTTGGCTCCTTCCTCCAGACCCCGTCTGCCCAGGCAGAGAAGGGGCAGGAGTGTGCCTGGCCACAGTGCCACTCCAGGGTGCAATGCTGAGGAATATTATTTCTCTCTTGTACCCTCCAGATTTTTTATTATGGACATAAGCCTGCATTTTTCTTTTATATCCAAGTGGGTAGATGTTTGCTGAAAAGCAGGACAAGCCAAGGTCGGTGAAGTAAGGCTGGGCTCCCAGGGGCTGTCGCTGGGACCATCTGCTTGGCCTTCTCGCCTCTGTGCCAGCACCTGCAGGTGCTGGTGTTAGAAATACTGGGGAGTCACGAGGAATCCGACATGCCCGGAAGCAGCTGGGCAAGCACTTCTGCAGAAGGTGCGCTGCCATCAATGTCTGGCCAGCAAGCACACCTGGGTGGGCAGTCCACCTTCTTTTATCCCTAAGGAAGCACTTCCCCCAGCTCTGATGGAAGGCGCTTGGGTTACAATCTATGTTATTGGCTCCTTTTAAAACTGGGGTGTGCGAAGGAGGGGCTGTAGTTAACATGGCTGGACCAGATACATTGGGGCCATTCTCTGGAGACTGGGTCCAGGAATTTAGATAGATGGGCCACAGGCTGCCTTTCTCACATCCCATTTTTACACCTAAGGCAGAAGACTATTCTGAAAATGGATCACAGGACCTTCTCTTACTCCATAGATGCTTTCCACATAAACTTCCTGCACTACAAACGAGACAGCCTCTCAAAAGTTACACTGAATAAGTTTAGGCCATTTAGGAATGAGCTAGTAAATTCACCAATGTTAACAGTATTATTTGGGAAGAAAATCATGTTGGCTCAAGAAATGACAAGGTATTTTAGGTAAAAAAGTGGAAAATTAATTCTAATGTACAAACACATAAGGAAATTTACTTTTACTTTTAATCATCTCCTTTAATTTTGTGCTTATTAGGATGGATACAAAATTCTAGTTCTGATAATTTCACATTGTTTTTCCATGTTAAATTTCATCATGTTGACTGCAATTAAAAGCTAAAGTATGCTTAAAAGTTGTTCATGTTTTTGCTCACTCCAGTTTGAAATAAAAAGTTTTCTGTAATAAAATAATCATTATTATTAATAAGAGTATATCTGCATATGGAAACCCCTTCAAAAATAGTATGCCTTATAGCTCCACAATCACTAATTATAAAAAAGAACAATCACTAGTTATACATTCAGCTAATTGAGAAAGATCATGTAAAGAAAACAAAGGAAAGGCTATTTAGCTTTGGAAGAATGGGATGGGAACCACATGTGTTGGAATGTACACTGGAGGTGAAAGCATGTTCCATGCATCTTACAATACTGCTTCCATTACAAATGGGTGCACACAACAACACATCTATCCCATGGTGTTTGAAACAGAAAGTACTCATTTTTTTTATTTGGCCACAACAGTTCTATCTATATGTATGTATCTCTTCTAGGTTCCACATTCCCCCTTCTGAAAAGTACATCCTCACGCATAACCTCTCTGTAAAGCAAATGAATACATAGGCAATCATTCAAACACAGGAATTAGTGAGGATGGTTCATGAAATATAATGATCTCATAATCTATAACTATTTGGACTACACAATTATGAATCATGATTACTTTTTTTTCAAATACTAACCCTGAAGCAAGGCTACAACAGGGCAGGGAGTAGGTTATTTGTCTTGACAGAACTCAGAAATAAAAGATCTGTGCTCAGTACACAGAGAAACAATCAGTAGACTTAACAACACAATTGCTCTGATGAATACATGTTTCTCCCTAGGGGATATGTCCATTCACACTGCAAGCATGACATGGGATAGGGGGCACATATCCTCATAGATTTCCAACAGATTCATACAACACTTATACACAAATGAAGGTTTGCATGTTTGCTATCTGTCCACATGAACACAATACCCAAACCCCTGCATTCTCTTCACTTCCAACCTGCATGTAAGAAGAGTTGCACAAATTCATGGGCAGGCAGATCAAGATCAAATCCAACACACACCTAACCAGGAAGATAAGCAAAATCTACTGTTCCAGTTTTCACCCTCCAAGACTCTACCTTTAAAAACAAGCAGCAATCAGCCCTGCTCTAAGGAGGCTGTGCTAGAAGAGGGTTCCAGAAATGAGATCCATTACAATTCAGCAACCACTGCTAAGCTAGTACTGACTGACGAGATGTGTAAAGAGCACATCACCTAAGTACTTTCACCTGCTTTATTCCAAGACCAACATTTATTTCTTGGATATATGTGTAATTCAAGCAAGGGGATCCTATAGGTTGGCTCAGATGCTGTCATAAACACCCACCGAAATCAAACGAGGGCCACGCCCAGCACTCACATGCAAGCATGGATGGGCACACACAGGTACACACACACACACACACACACACACACACACACACACACACACAAAGAGTCTATCAGCTTAGCCAGACCTCATGTTTATTGCCTTGGATCCCTCATCAGAGAGAGAGAAAATCAAAGTGAATTAAGTTGGGTGGGGTGACTCTGGCTCTCTCCTGACCATCTCTCCCCTTATTCACATTCCATTATAGGTGCTTGCATAGCACATAGCAATTTCCCGGCCACAGTCCGGGAGCTGCAAAGCCCTCTGCACCTGATCACCTTCTGGAGTTTTAAGCCCCACCCCAACCCCAAGTCCACAGATCAACCCCTTTGGTTCCATCCACAACTCCCTCTTTTAACTCCTCTAACAAAAATATTTCCTACTAGCACAGAAAACATTTTCCTCTTTAACAAGGAGATAAACCAAGAAACCATGGCACCAATCCACTACTGCCCCTGGCTTTGCTGATCACTGGGTGGCAACGCAGTCCTTACCTGGCAGTTGAGCTCCAGGTAGCTTTCCCATGGCAGTACTCTCCACCTCTCCAAAATGCTAGAGTCCTCTGGTCCATCATCTCTTTGTCTCCTGCCTCTTGGCTGACTTCAGGTAGCTGCTGTCTGTAGGATCTCAAGTCCTTGCTTGGAACTGTCCTTTAATCCATCTCCTAGTCTTTCAGAAGCACTGCTACCTGTGGGAACTAATGAAGAGCACTGGATAAAGGATGGCATAGACTTGTCCCGTGGTGTGCACACCTGGCTCCAAGAGAGCTCAACCCACGGGTCACTGTGCTGCATTTCATATTCAGTCTTTCGGCAGGGGCTGTGGCACATGCCCAAATGGCCACACTGGGAAGGGCCGCCTCCCTGACAACACTGGTTCTCCTTCATGTCCCGGCCCTTTCTGGTCACGCCATCCCACTGCACACACACAAACACTCTCTACTTACTTTTTAACCCTCTACTTTCTGTCTCCTTTATTTTGTAAACTCTTTCCCAAAAGGCAACAAAAGACACTCCAAGTGGTACGAGGGCCTGCCCCACCCTAAGAACTCCTCCTCTGCCTGGTGCTGGGGGTCCTGACTACTGATGACCTGCTCCTCCTCCCCTTTCTCCTAGCCTTCCTACCAGAACCCGCGCACGACCCCCCCTCCCCCGCAACCCCCGGCTCCCAGCATTGGTAGCACTGCTGTAATGCATGAGCTGCCTGTTTGAAACCCAATCCTGACTGACTTCTGAGCATGCCCAGTTGCCTTGCTGGTGCCTTCGCTGCCTATGTCTCACGTGCCTTCTTGGCTTGGGTCTTCTGCCTGGCAGGGGGCATCCAAGGCCAGCAGGGGGATCCAGCAGGAGGAGCGCGAGCGTGGGCAAGCCGGCACGGTGCTAGAGCCAGGAAATCCACCAGAGACTAAAGGCCACAGCAACAGGTGTGGGAGGAGGCGCTCCAGGAGGCCAGGTCAGGTGGCCTCTGAGAGGCATGCGGTGGGAAGAGCGGGGACTCACACTTCCCAGACGCCGGCGCTTCACGGGTCCCACACTAGCTGAAGAGAACAGTCCTCTGGTTTAAGCGCATGTGCTCTGGAGAGCGATGGCAGCCGGGTAGAGCCAAGAGAGGCACTCCTGGACAACTTTGCAGTGTCCTTGGCTAGCCACGCTCCACCGCACAGGGGTGAGCCTCACGGGACAGCTCACTGATGCTGGCGGCTTCAGTGAAGGCAGTCCTTGAGATGCCTTGCTGCCCGGTGATGTCCCATCCTCCACCAATGGGCACTGCCTGCCGGGGAACTGGAGGCTGTGCACCACCCAACAGAGTGTCACCATATTTATACACACACACACACACACCCAAATATGTTACAAAGTATTACATATATATTATATATATATATATATATATATATATAAAACAGAAAAACCTGAGAGAGTTTTTTCTTTTACTACATGGTCATGGTCCTGAGGCTGGGGATCTCAAAGGCCATGGGTCTCCTGGTCTTAGCTCACACTGTATCATTTCCTTCTTGTTTTCACATGTCTATGACAGGTCCATCCCAAGGTCACCCTAGACCATGGTGACAATGGACACCAATTATTACAGAGGACATTACTCAAGGCCCAACATGCTGCACGATGCCCTGAGTCAGATGCCGTTATTACCTGCTTGGCAGAGGAGAAACTGAGGCATGGAAGAGCTCTGTGTGTGGTCTGAGGTTCAGAGCTACGAGAAGGTAACCCAGATCCAAAACTAGCCAACTAGCTCCCAAGGCTGAGTCCTGAGCCCGTGGAGATGTGAGCTCCTCCTCTGCAAAGCCAGGCTGCTACAGTTCCACTTGGAACTCCCAAAACCCTCTGGCTATGCTGCTCCAGGCCCTGGCCAGGTCCCTCACAGCTGATGGTCAAGAGTGGGTACACAGCTTTCCCCTAGCAGATTGGACACTGAAGGGTCCCTGACCGCTCTCCAACCCTGACTTGGAGGCTACTTCCTCTTTGCCTCCCAGCTGGTCCCAGGACCTGCCCCACTGACAGAGCTTAGAGCTCCAGAGGCAGGTGCTTGCTCTCAGACATGGAGACAGTTCTGTAGCCACCATCTAATAGCTGCTTCAGTTTCTTCCAACCCCACCTGTCCTAGCCCTGCTTTCTGTAGCCCCAGGGGTGGCTTGTGTCCATGAGCAGCCTGCAAGGATGTAATGGAAAGCCTGGAACCTCTGCCCCACGTCCATGCTTCTCCAGGTCACATTACCCCTCGTCCTCAATGCCACCACCCAGAGGCCCATGTGCTCTCCTCCCACCTTGGCTGATGGGAAGGACAGCTCCAGGTCACCAGCATCTCTTCCACCATGAAATTAGAAGGCTCAACACTGCCCATCCCACAAAAAGAAGCTGTGGTTCATACCTGATGAATGCTGTACTGAAGGAAAGTCACTAGCTCCTCATAGCAGGTTAAACTATGCAGTGTGAGCTAGGAAGGGACACGTGGTGTGAGCTGCCATTTTCCCCAGGGCCACACCTCATCCCAGGCAGCCCCTGCAGCCTTGGTTTCAGCTGCTACACATCACACTGGGACACCCCTTGAGCTGAGAGTGGCAACCTGTGGTGCTCGCACTGGGCCATGCCCCACACAGGAGTACAACTCAGGCTGCCTGGCAAAGCCAGGGTCTCTGGGGAAGAGTCTGCCCAGCAGCAGTCATGGGCCCACCTTTACCTGCTGCATGTCCCAGATCAAGGGACTAAGCACAGCACCCAGCATTGTGCACGACCCCAGGGAGGGCTGCACCCTGCATGTCAGTCATGGCTGAGAAGAGTACAGGGGTCGAGGGGGGGCTATCACATCCAAATCAAGTCCCCTTTGTTATCTCAGGTAGGCCTAGGGGGTGGGGTAGCACTTAAAAAATCAGCCAACTGAGGCCCTTAATTAGGGTTCTAGGGTCACACTTGCCCAAAGGGAGGACAAATGAAATAAGTGGGTTAAAAGAAAATTCTAGTTTGGCATGGTGATGCACGCCTGTAATCCCAGCAACTCAGGAGACTGAGGCAGATTTGTGAGTTCTAGGTCAGTCTTAGCAACAGCAAGGTGCTAAGCAACTCAGTGAGATCCTGCCTCTAAGGAAAGTACAAAATAGGGCTGGGAATGTAGTTCAGTTGGTAAGCATCCCTGGGTTAAATCCCTGATACCATAAGAAAAAAGAAAGAAAGAAAGAAAATTCTAAAGAGATGGCAGTTTTTGTTTTGTTTTTTTAAACTTCACTGCTTTTATGTTTTCAATATAACAAACATACCTCTCTCATTTTTTTCACTCTCTCACTAACGTCTGCCTTCATGGCCTGAACTCCATGCTATCAAAGTTCTTCCCCACTTTTTGACACCCCCCTCTGCAGCCTGGCTCCACTGCAGCACCCTCCCACAAAAGTCCTAGAAGAGAGACTGGAGAAACAGGAAGAGGGACCCTGGAAGACTGGGGCTTGGCCCCAGGGTGCTGCATACAGGCTGCTGGGGACCCCAGGCCTGAGCACCCCTGAGATTACAGGAGTCCCTGGGATTCAGGCCACAGAACAGCTCTGGCAGGAGCCCATCCCCAAAGTCAAATGCCTCTGCCCCCTCCCCAACCCCGGGGTGCAGAAGCAGTGGGCACGGGTTCCGGGAAGGGCCCGGGCTTCTCCTGCTGGGGGAGGATATACTTATAGGAAAGCAGACAGTCCCCAAACAAAGCCAAAGTTTGTGTGACAACTTTCCAGAAAGTCGCACTGTTCCTAAGACTCCATCTGCTTTGTATTTCCACATTGGAGTGAATTGCTTGATTCCTGAAGACCTAAAAAGGAAAAGAAGGTGTGTGCGTCCTCCACCAGGAAAGAAGATGTGGCCTTCAACCAACCCAAGACCACACGTATCTTCCAATGAGGACAAAGAAAGATGGCTGCAGAGGACAGAAGGAGCCTAAGGGGTCCCAGGTTTCCCTGCTGCAAACTCACCCCTAGTCTGGATCCAGAGGACTCACAGGAGACAGTGGGAGGGGGGAACAGAAAGAAAGAGTGGGAGTTGCATCTGGAATAGCCAAACCCACATCCTGGCAGTGGGAAGCCTGACTCCCACCATGACTGACCAGGGCCTGCAGATGGGGAATGTTGGCTGGCCCTGGCATCCACTGATGGGAGGGATCCCGGTTCTGACTCTTCAACCTCCCCCTGTGACCCCGAGTCTGGGGGCCCAGAGATCCACCCCCGCAGAGAATGCTGTGGGGTCCCCGTAAAAGACGAGAAACTGCACAATTCCTCTTTTGCATCTCACACCCCAATAAAATATTTATTATTTCAAGAAATAAATCTTTAAAGAAAGAAAGAGAAAAGAGTGTCTGAATTGCTTCCCCGCCCCTGCAGGTCGGGAACCACTGAGTTTCTTAGAGCAGTGGTTTTTGTGGCCCCATGAGACCAGCCTGGCCAGGAGGGGCTCCCAAGGGACCAGTCACCTCAGGCCCCTTCTCCAACTCTCAGGGCCTGGGGGCTGCCTTCCTGGGAGAGTGACCCAGCGGCCAAGGCCTCTCCTGGGCATGAGGGTGGCAGTGTTTCTGAAAGCCTGACCCACGGAATCTGACAGGGATCTGGCTGTGGGTGGAGGGAGGGGCGTCCTGGGTCCAGGATGGCATGCTACACAGACGGGCACAGGGCTCCATCTCGGTCTGAGGCTGAAGGAGCTGGAGGGGGGATGTGGATGCAGTATGGACAGGGTGGGGGCCACTGGGAGCTGTGGCCTGGGCACTGGGAACAGGTCAGGTGGGCTCTGGGGTGGTGGGGAAGACCAACCCAAGCCCTCAGGCTGGAGGAGCCAGTGCCTGCGAGTTGCCTGGGCCCAGAGGACATTCCCAGGACACCTGGGTGGTGCCCTTGGCAGCTGGGTGGGGACTGAGGCTGTGGCAGTGAATCCACCTGGAACTGCAGGTATTGCCACTGGGTTTCAGCCCAAGGGGAGGAGATCTGGAACAAGCAGGACAGGGGGACAAGCAGCCAGGCTCTGGGTGGTCCCACATCCCAAGTGGAGAGGGAGGGGAAATTGAGAGGAGGGAAGGGGGAGGGACGGGGCCAAGCAGAGACAGGGCCCCACAGCCTGGCCTCCTACAATCCTCCCCTCCACCCACCCCCTAAATGACCCGAGAGGGAAATGACTGGCCCTGCGTGCTCGACTGCTCACAGGAAGAGGGTGCATCCTGATAGGTCTCTCCTAGCACAAGCATGGAACAAGCCTGCTGTCCACTCCTGGGCTCCTTCAGGGGACCACGGGGCAGCATGGGTACTGCTGCCCACATCTTGTAAATCAGGCCCACTCAGGGCCCAGCGGTGGCCAGGGCTCTTTCTCCAACTGGTCCAGATCTCACATGGCACAAAGCACGGGGCCTTGGTCCACCTGCTCCCAGGCACCTGGGACCCTGACCAACCAAATATCTACTCGGGCCCGAGTCCCAGGGTGAGAAAGAGGTGCCCCAGGGTGAGTGCCCACAGCTTGCCTGTGCTGCCCTCCCCTGGACAGTGCTTGGTGCTCCTCTGCCAGCTCCTAGGCCTCAGAAGAAACCTCTGGCTGGAGAGCCACGCACGTGTGCATCTCGAGCTCTGGTCTACTGGTTCTTTATGGGGAGGCACAGGGCGGGGGCCCCCACTGCCTCACAGGCAGCCCTGACACAGGGCCACCTGGCCCTTGAGGAAGTCACGACAGGGGCAGAGCCGCTGGTACTTGGTGCTAGAGCCAGCACAGCTGGAGAGCAGGGACTCCTTCTGCTTCTGGAGGTAGCACTCCTGGCCGGGCTGGGCCAGTGCTGGATACAGGTGGTGCATCTCCCTCTTGGTGACGTCACAAGGTAGCTGCAGCCTGCATTGGGTGCCACCATTGTCAGTCACCCCCTGGGATAGGTGGGGCAGGGCTGTCCCCAGTCTGGCACTGCCCACCCCTCTCCCCAGCAACCCCTGCCCCAGACTCAGGAAGAGGTGGTTACAGCTCTTTATCCGCCTCTGTCTGGGAGCTTGGAGAAGAGGGACCAGGGTCCTGCATGGAGGGATGTGGAGCAGCCCTGCCAGGTTGGGGTAGGGCTCCCGAGGGACAGAGAGAGCTGGGTGGGACCAGGAGGCAGTGTCCCTGGTAGCAGTTGGGTCCTGTAAAGAGCATAGACTCATGATGCAGACGCCCACCTGGAAGGTTCCTTCTGGATACTTCCTCACCAGTTGGAAACTCTCAGGAGGGAGGTGGGTGCACTTACTGGAGAAAGGCCTCCTGGCTGTTGAGGAAGGGGAAGAAGGAGGGCTCACAAACCAGCCCATGGTGCAGGCAGGTGTCTATACAGGCCTTCCTGGTGGCAGCCAGCCAGGCCCACAGCGAGTGTGGTGGGGGCCAGGCCCCAGGGACCATGCTGGCTTTCTGGGCCCACTCCAGGTGGGTGGTTTTGGGCACCAGGATGAAGGGGCTCTGCAAAGCACTGGTCCCTGGGGGGGGCTGGACTGGGAGCTGCACAGAAGTCCTGCAGGGGGAAAGGGGCGTCAGGGAGGTGGAGTGGGGTGCGGGCAGCCCTGGGCGGTACCTGAGGACCCAGCCTTGCAGCTTCAGTGGGGAGCCACTGTTGGGCACTTGCTGAATACCAGGCAGCCTTACATGCACATTTCATTTATTCCTCAAAGTAGCCCCACCCCATGGACACTCAGGTGCCTCCAATTACTTGGCAGGGAAGGAAAGGAGGCTTGGCAGTCAGGGGACCTGTGGGGCTCACAGCCAGAGGTGTCTGCTGCCTGCACAGCGCAGGCTCTGGCCTGATGGGCTTGGGGTGGGACCCCGGGTCGCATGGCCGAGGATAGAGGGCCACCTACCTGGTGCTGAATGTAGGCGTGGGTCCGCTCCAGCTGCCCCCACAGGTGTTCTCGTAGGGCAGGTAGGGCTCCATCTGAGGGAGGGCATGGTGGGGAGGCCTGGTTACAGGACCCCCCTGCTGGGCATGGGGTGGGATGTGCCAACCACCCCATCCACCTGGCCCTCTCAGCTGAGTTCCCTACACTCTCCAGGGGCCCTGGGGACTCAGGCTCAGCCCTGGACCCTCCATGAGTCCTGGCCTCTGTGCCCCTGCCCTGTCCTCCACCCCAGTCACACAAGCTTCCTCCTGCCCAGATCCCAGTACTCCACCCCTTCTGGGCTCTGAGGCCCCCTTGCCCAGCCCAGCTTCTCTGGGACCTCACCCACTCCAGAACATCCTGCACCCATGCCCTCCTGGTACAGGACCAGGTTCCTCGGAGTCCTCAGCACCCCAGACTTCCTCCCCCTGGGACAAGTGCCCCTACCATGGCTTCGTGTCCATGCTCCATCTCTCTCAGGAGCCCATGGCCCTTCAAGGGCAGGGACTGCAGCTTGTCCCCCAGAGTCTGGTACAGTGCCTGGTACAGTGCCTGGCATGCAGTAGGTGCTCAGGAAATGGTTGTGGGATGGTAAGGCTCAACTGTACCCTTCCCAAGACGTGGACATTCACACGGAGGGACACAGCATGCTCCCAGTGGGATGCAACTGGGTGGCATCTGGAAAGCACCTGCCCAGGCCACACATGCCCACTACACGGGAGGCCACATGCGACTTAATGGTCTCAGGGTCACGCAGCAGCCTGCACCGGGGCACATGGGCAGAGTGGCTGGGGTATAATAGGCAAAGGTAACCAAGGGACAAGATGTCCCCTCCCCAACCCCTTCCTGGGTTTCACTAACAGGCCCAGCACAGAGCCACCTTGGAGGAGCCCACGGGTAGCAGGTGGCAGTGGCTGGAGTTGGGGCCGACCTAGCGTGACTCACAGGAGGGTGGTTGTGGCCATTGGCTTCCCCAAACCACACACAATGTGGGCATCCTGCCTGGCCCAGTTCAACTCAGTTCCCAGTGACGCCATCTTCCTGCTGCTGCCCCAAAAATGAGAACCTTAGCCCTGGTGGTGAAACCAAGCCCAAGCCCGCACAACTTCTTCCTCACACACAGTGACCTCAGGATGTCCAGCGGAGCTGTGTGGGGCCCCCACAGAGCCCGCCTCTTAGGGCTGGAGGCCCATCCTGGGCCCTCTGGTCAGGGGGACACTCCCAACACTTGAGAGTCCCAGGGAGACAGCCCCCACTGCTCCCCTTGAAGCTGGTCCCTGCTGCCTCTGACTCTAGGGACAAAAGTCACCAGCCTGAACTTGTCCCAGACTGGACACCAGGTGCTGTGTGTATTCTCAGTCCCCAGGCTGTTCCAGAGTCCCAGGAAACCCCAGTATCCCTCTGTCCCAGATGCTCTGCAGGCCTGTCCCACCCTGTGCTCCTCCCCCACCCCCTACAAGGTCCTGTGGCTAGCTGCTGCCCTGACACACAGGGTAGAGTCCAGACAGCCTCTGAGCACTGCCCAGCAGGCTGTGGGGCCCCTTGCAGGGACAAACCCAGAATATAAGGAAAAAGCCCCAGAGAAGAGCCTTTGCTCTCCAAACGTCGCTCCCCACTCCAGCAGCGACAGCGGTGCCCGAGTTATTCCCCTCTGTGTCTGAAGCGCTTGTCACAGGGTGAGTCAAAGGCCCTGCATACAGGGAGCCCTCCAGCTGCCTGCCTGCCACAAATCTCTCTCGGGGCAGTGGCCTGCTTGCAAACACTCCCATTAGGTCTAACTGCAGGCATGGCATCAGCCTCCATGGGTGACAGGTGCTGGGTCTGCGGTGCCACATGGAGGGTGACCTTGAGAGGGGTGGGGGGGGCGATGGCAGCACTGCCATCCTCTCACTCCACGGCCTCTATCTGGACTCAACTGAGATGCGGTGCAGGCCCATCTGTGGCAGCCCAGGGGCACAGAACCTGCCCTGCCATGAGTGGGGTGGGGGCTTGCACCTGGGGCTCTGCACCTCCTGGGCCCCACTGGCCTCCCCTCCCCTCCCCTGGAGGCCACAGGACCTGCAGAAGCCGTGGTCCACTCACACCCAACTGCTTCGAGATGGATTTTCTAGAGCAGATGCTGAGTGTCACCAGGCGCTTATTAAAAATGCCAACTCCCAGGCCACACCTGGTCCTGTGAGGCAGGAGCCCCAGGGTGGCTGGGTCTACACACAAGCCCCTCGCTGGTGGCCCATGGGCACAGGAGTGTGTGAGACCCTCAGGGCTACCAGGGGTGGACGGTCAGGAAAGCAAGCGGGTGGTGGGGCCTGACGGAGGAGGCTGCCAGCAGACAGGCAGGCCAAGGTCCCTGGGGGCCTGCAGCAGATGTCGATGCCTTAGTTCCTGGATCCTTTGTCACTGCTCACTCTCTCTCTCTCCCACTCTTTTTTTGTGGTGCTGGGGATTGCACCCAGGGCCTCCTGAATGCTAGGCAAGTGTTTACAACTAAGCTACATCCTCAGCCTGGTTATTGCTGTTTTTTAATTAACTCAATAACAAAATTGAACAGATGTTCCAGTAAAAAAAAAATCAAAGGGAAGAACAAGGGAAAGGAAGCCCCCTCAGCCTCCCGAGAGCAGGCACCTCCCCAGTTCCCGTGTGTCCCTGCAGAAGAACACAGGATGGTCTGGGCACATTCATTCCCAGGCACAGCCCCTCCCCTGTGCCCAGCCTTCCATCTGGGGAGGGGACACACCACCCACAGGCTCATTTTGCTTGATGGGCCTTGGAGGTTAGGCCAGACTTCAAGGGGATGGGGAAGAGTTCTCACCCTGTCCCTATCCCTGTGCAAGAGGAGGCCAGCAGGACAGGGAAGAAGGCACAATGGGGTTGTTTCCAGCACGAAGTGAATCAAAGTAAACCCACACCAAGCCCCCGCCCCGGGTCTGTCCTTAGTACTGAGTCCCCTTCTCGAGGCTGCTGCCCTGGTCTGATGCTCGGGCCCATTTAAACCTATCAACCTGTAATAATCAGTTGTCCAGTCAGCAACTGGGCCATGGTCCCAAGGCCACGTTCCTGTCTGCCTTAAACTCTGCAAGGGCCATTGTTGAACACAGAGAGGAGCCCCTGCGGCAGATGTGGGCAGTGCCCCTGTGGCCTCGCTCCTACGGCCAGACACTCCACCTCAGGGCTGTCTCCGATCCGCTCAGCGTGAGCAAGGGACAAGCCAGAAGCCAGGGGAGTGGACAGCCTACAGCCATGGGTGGGTGGGAGCTAGAGGAGAACCACCCCAGGTTCCTGCCTTTCTGGGATGTGATGGAAGCCCCACTCAGAGGCCCCACGGTGAGGAGCTTCAGGCACACCTGCCCCCTTCCTGGAACCACCTCCCAGAGGAGCCACCTGTGCTGAGACCCCACCTCAGGGTCACCCCAGAGGAGCCCAGACTCAGTCTGTGACTTAAGTTTAAGCCTCAGCTGATTCCCAAGAAGTGAGCAAATCTCCCCACGGGACAGAGTGGCAGAGTGCGCCTCCTTGCCAGACTCCAGCTTCACCTGTTAGAGCTGAAAACAGGTGCACATCAGGACCTGGTGACTTGCTGCTGGGCACTTCCTCTAGAAACATTCATCTCCAGACCAGGGAGGAAGGACCTGGGTGTTTCCATCAGGAATGGAAAGCTGACCTTGTCAGCAAGATCCCCGGAAATGCTGTATTCACGTCATCACTTGAGACAGGCTGCTCAAAGGTCACAGACCCACACCTAAAGCAGGGTCTGAAGAACCTCCATGCTTTCATCTGGAAGACATTGACTTGGCATCCAGTATGTGTCAGGAGTGCTCACAGGGCCTGGCCCTCCATTGTGCTCAGTAAGTTACTCTGAAACCATGACTACCTTGTAAGGTTGTACAGGTTGTTCACTGCACCAAGGTTCTCTCCCTAAAACCCCTGCTCCACTCTCCAGTCCACATGGCTGGACGCAGGGATATGTTTGACCAGGAGGGAGGTGGACTCCTCTGCCAGCCCAGGCCAAGTCTGGGTACCTTTTTCTAATTATATTGAGGCCCCACAGAGCGAGCGGTGGTCATCTCACCTGGGTCTCCATGATGGCCTTGATGGCAGCTTTGGACTCCTCCGTGTTGTAGTCCACAGTCCACACGTGGGGCTTGCCAATGGAGTTCTCTGCGTAGGGGTGCTGGGAGAACACCTGGCTGGAGACAGCAGGGGGTGGCTCTCCCTGTGCCCCCCTTTGTCTCTTTCATCCTGTTGCCTGACTCCTCCACCTCCCTCCCCAGGAACCTCAGAGCCCCTGCCCTGAACCCTCCCGGGCCAGCTGGGTTGCCCACTCACCTCCCTGGAGGTGGGCTTGCCTGGGAAGAACTCGTGGTTGAGGGAGCTGCGAGGCAGGCTGAAGCAGGACTGCAGGAAGACACAGCCATGGGCGATGGCCTCCAGGGGTGCCGGGCCCTCGTCGGGGAAGCCAAAGCCTGTGAAGAACTGAGGGGGCCGTGGGGGCACAAGGTCAGGGAGGCCAGGAGCCCTGCAGCCAGGCAGGGGTGGTTTAGGGGTGACCAGCTCGCGTCCCTCAGTGCAGGGCAGTGTGGGGTACAGTGGATGCCTGGTCTTACTGTCTACGATTCTGGAGGGGCAAGGACAGAGCAAGGATCCCAAGTCCAACAGGCTGCAGACCCGCATCCACAGTCAACCTCAAAGGACCTCCACTCACTCATCCTAAAAACACTAATTCAGCACCTAACCGTGCCAGCTGTGCATGCAGGGATGGCTCCTGGAAGATGCTTCATAAATGGTACTGAATCCAGGTCTGCTGGGTGAGGTTGTTCAGGTTGTCCACTGCAGAGAGATATCCTTCCTTGTGTGACTTGCAGAAGCAGCCATCCAGGATGAATGGCCCCATGGGACAGTAGCCAGGGCCTCTCAGCCAACCTACCACCCACTCAGAGGCTCCAAAAGGTCTGCCTGGCTCCTGGTCCCCTAACCAGGCCATTGCACTGCTCACACCCCTGACCCTGTAGGCTCTCCCCTGCCTGCTGGACATCCCATGCTGGCCAGTCCCCTGGAGGACTGGACACAGGGCTCAGGCAGCACAGCACATTGGGGCATGTCCACGTGTGGAAGGGGCCACGCATGGTGGCGGCTGCCCTGGCAGGCATGTTGTGTGGCCCCCTCAGTGGGTGCCTGTGACCAGGCAGGCAAGGAAAGTGTGCTGGAGGACTCACTTTGGACAATGTGTTGAGGTCCTCATTTTGGCCTTGCACAGCAGCTGCTGGAACACAGGCTGCAGCAAGAGGCCGTGGTTCTTCACAAAGGCAGAGACCTCGGGCAACCTCTGGCTCTCATAGTACACGGTGCTGTGGATCTCCATGTACTTGTTCAGGATACCCAGGAACTTCTCCTTCCCCTGGAGGAGAAGGGAGAGGAGGCGGAGCCTCATCCCTGTTCCCCAGCAGCGCTAGTACAGCAGACGCCCTGCCTCGGGTGGCCTCCGGCCAGCTGTGTGGTCCTGGGCAAGGTCCCTCTCCTCTCTGGTCCTCGACTTTTCAACAGTGAGCACAGAGCTTGGACTAAACCAGAGGCTTCTGGTTTATTTTGAGCCACACAATTTTTCTTCCAAAGGAAGCCAACGGGACCACACACTAAATGAATCCAGGTGGATCTGATTGGCCTCATCTAACCCTCAAAGGACCCCAAGTACTTCTGAGGAGCTGTGGTAAAACAATGAAATGTGTGTACAGTGATGTGAGACAGGTTAATCTACCATATACACAGTCTGATGAGACAGGGATGCAGGTGCAATAGAAACACAAAAGAGTAGGTAAAATTGTTTCCAAGAATATGTTGTAACTAGAAGTACAGAATGCTTCACAGTACATTACCCATTAATCCTAACAGCAAAGGGAAATTGGAGAAGAGAAGGTTAGTCATTTTTTATCTGACATTCATTTGTCCTGTTTTCCTTATTTACAGACTCTAATTACATACCAAGCAACAGACCACTCTTCACAGTTTCTGTTGCAAATGGAACTGTCAATGATATGTAAGGGGCAGTTACTGGTTGTATATTTTGACCTTATCATGGACCATTCCAGGCTAGAGAGCAGCCCTTTTACTTTCTTCTTATTCCTCCTATCATTCCTTCCTTATTTTTGTTCTTTGTGTTTTGTTTTGGACACAGATCTTGTTACAGGAACTCTAGCAGTCACCACAGACTAAGAAGAACTTAAGGAAAATCACAAGTTCATTATAGTGAAGAAGAAAGCTGGATAAAATATTCCTTACTACTGATGGGTTTTAGAATACTTTTAGGATTTTATTTTAAGAGATAAATACATATATACATATGTGTGTGTGTGTGTGTGTGTCTACCTTATTTAATTTTGATATTAGTAGAGATTTTCTTTTATGTATGTTATGTTTCATCCTAAAATCACACATACAGGAACAGGAGAGCAAACAAAAGGAAAGAATCAGGTAAAACATCACCACTGTCATTGGCAGACATTGTCACAGCCATGTTTCAGCCTTTTCTAAACAAAAGTAACAATTTAGAACATTTTTGGATCTGTTGAACACACAGCCTTGAAATATAAATTTCAAATTATTAACTTTTATAACTCTATCAAATCAAATTCTCTAGGGAGAATTATTTAAAATAATAGGGCTGGAGATATAGCTCAGTTGGTAGAGTGCTTGCATTGCATGAACAAGGCCCTGGGTTCAATCCCCAACACCACAAAAAAAATAATTAAAAAATAAATTGCTTGAAAATTAAAAGTGTGGACTGCTCCAAGTGCAAGCTGATATTAAGGGACCAAACTCTAAAGGAAGGGAAAGGCATGTTTGGATAAGCTTGGCCTGATATGCTACCTTGCCTTGGAGAACTTTCCAGGGCCATGGGACTGAATAACTCTGCAGGAGAGGAGGTAGCAAGGCAGGCATGTCAGCAATCTGTTTTGTGGAGAAATAATTGAAGTTCATGACTGGTCAAATCTATGCTCTAGTCATAACCATCTAGAGCATCTATTTGGAGTCCTATAGGATTAAATTCTGGACGTAACAGCAGTCTAGATATAATGCAATCCTCTAAAATGGAAGGAACCAAGTTCTAATCAACCCAAGCTGAGCTAAAATCATTTATGTCTAGAAGAAAACAGTGCCATTTTGAAAAAGTAAAGAATATTAAAGATAATGATGGTATACACTAAAATCATGGATTGCAAGACTCAATACTGTTAAGATGTCAGTTCTCCACAAATTGATCTACAGATTAATTATTATTCCAATCAAAATCCCAATGGAGGGGCTGGGGTTGTGGTTCAGTGGTAGAACACTTGCCTAGCATGTGTGAGGCACTGGGTTTGATTCTCAACACCACATATAAATAAATGAATAAAATAAAATAATTAGTACTTTTAGAAGAAATGAGCAAATTAAACCCAACTTGATTCATAATAAATACAAGTTTTGTTGGTGTATTTCATTATTACTTGCTGTCCATCTACAACCATAAATTTTTTTTAAAAAATCCCAAAGAACTTTTAGTGTAAAGTGATAACATATTGTCAATTTTATAGGAAAATGTATTGTGGGGAACTGTAAAGACTAAAAATAGCCAAAGCTGAACTGTTGTGAATTGTGATGCTATTAATATTTATATTTGTATAATTATGTCAAAATGGATTCTACTGTCAAGAATAACTAAAAAGAACCAAAAAGACTGTCTTAACAACAATGGAGTTAGTATGCTGGAGAGATGGTAATGGCACGGTCATCTGGCAGTGTTAGAATTTAATTATACGTTTTCTGACTTTGTTTTCAAAATCAAGTGTAAAGGGTTCCAACCTAATCTGGAGCCCCCTTAATCTGAGTCCTCTAGATGTTAGCTAGATGTGTGGGAGAAGGAAGAAAATCCTAGGCCAGGGGAGAGTAGGTGAGAATTCCCAGAGCAAGCAAACTGGTACAGTGTGATGGGGAGTAGCAGGAGCTTGGATGGGGATGGAAATAGGTCAAATGTGGATACATAAGAAGGGCAGAAACTCAGAAGGCCTTGGAGTTCATATAAAAATTTGTTTTAAAAGGGTTCTGCCCTGGCAAAGAGTAGAAAAACAAGATGGTAATTGCAAAAGATTTCAAAGTATTGTAGCTGCACCTTGGAGGATGGAGTCATGAATTTGAGAGAGATTTTCCGTCAAAATTTCAGGAGAGTAAAGTCACTTGTTCAGAATAAGTTCCTAGCATTAGAAAAGAACCAATGTTTAATTGTGGGATTTTGTCAAATAATCTCCAAGAATGCATTTACTGGAAAAATAAAATCTATGCTGCCCCACACACATGGTGCTAACAAATGGTAATGAGTAGTTATGAAGTGTTGTGGGAGGGGATGGTTAATTTACATAACTTGCAGTTCTGGAGAAGAAGGAAGGAGGGAGGGTAGAAAGGAAATGATGGCTAAGATGGAAATGCACACGATAAATTGAAGGAGGGAGGTAACACAGAACCCCACAATGTATTTAGGAAAAAGGAAAAGGAAGACAAGTAAAAAAAAAAAACTCCAGAATGCAAAACCAAATGAAAAGTCTCTAGATGAAACCGGAAATAGTAATAGAAGAGTATAAGTCAAAATGCATTCTAGAAAAGACTACAGGCCATTTCAGCACAATGTACATGGTTACCAGTTCTGGGTGTATTAGTCAACGTATTTAATTATATGTAGTTCAGTCTTATCAATAGGCTTTAATAATTCAACAGATGATCAAGAATTATATAAATGTGTACATGCATGAATTTTAATTTATTATGTAATTATTTTACATGTATATTTAACTTCTAAATTATGTATTTCTTACTTTGGCACTTGGCATAACTGTTTTGTGTTCCTGGGCACATGTCCTATCAAGCATGGAAACCAAAAATCTGATAGAACAGCAGGGAAAACCTCAAGCTAAAATTATACTATAGATAAGCCACAGTGAATGATATCATGCTTTTAAAAATTGAATTTATGTATTATAAAACAATTATAAGTGAATCAACTTGATTCATAATAAATACAAGTTTTGTTGGTGTATTTCATTATTACTTGAGAACAGCTGTTCCCATCACTGGGTCACCTTTATTTCTCAGCAGAAATTGCCACTTTTTCATTTTAAGGGTGATGGAAAACAGAATGAATCCAACTTCCACTGGCTCTTCATTTCTGTCACATGTAAAAAGGCATCTCTGCCTATTTTACCTTATTTTCTCCCTGCAAACTGAGTTATTGACATCAGAGATTAATATAACACGAATACATAAATGGTTTCTAGAAATTATATTGTCTCTACTGGCACTTTAGTCATTTTTCTGCTTTAAATTTTATCTCAATCTTAATATCTCCCTTGATTTTTCTCAGTTTTAACCCACAACTGTTTCCAAGTTTGTGAAAATTTTAGAGAAAGAATGCTATGGTAATTGATGGTTTACTGATGGTCAAGGGAGAAGAATTAGTGGACTCAGTTCTACTGTGTAATGGACAGGAGAGAGAACAGTTCACTTGGTGACATAAAGCATTCCAAAAGAAAACATTTGGAAACAGTTATAGAAAGAAACCCCCTTCTGGGTAGTGACGAATCTTTTACCATGTAGTTGGGAAAGCCTTGGCCATTGTTGGGTTTGCAAAATTCAGAGCATGGAAAGACAGACATAGTCTGGATGAAACCAGAGCACCAAGAGAGAGACACACAGAGATTCAGCTGCACCATATCCAACCAACATAGTATTGTTAGAAGAAATGGGCAAATTAAACTCAAAAGAAAAGGGAAACATGCTTATTTACTCTCACTTTTCCCACCATTTGGATCACTTTGTCTCCAACCCTGCTTTCTAAAGTCATGTACAACTTTGCTGACTTGGCTTTCTGATGTCTCCTGGAAATCTAAGGGCAAAGGCTACAGTTATCTCCATGCTCGCACCCTGATGGAGAAGATGTCATTAACTATTCCTATTGAAGTAATTTCTAACCAATAGGCTGATAGGCAGAAATTGAATAACTGGGAAGAGTAAAAGCTTACCTCTCACTTGTAACAAGACACATCTAAAGGCTTGTGCTTATTTTAGTATTCCTAAATGCATGTTATTTTCTTCCAAAGAAAACTCATCTAACTGTATAAGCTACAGACTACAAAACCAAAGTTCACCCATCCGTACATGAAGAATTTACAACACCTTTAGTTCAAAATTATCTTATAGGTTACATGTATCTTCCAATATTGCAAGAATGACTTCCTCTGTTAATGTTCTTTAAAAATTGTCATCTGAAAGAGGGGAACTGCCATCTACATTTGCATTTTGCTTTATCACATCCAATTTACCCATTCATAAAAGGGCAAGAATATAAATTTCCTGGTAAGATACTGGCTAAAAAAATTGAAAGTACATAGCCCCTTGCTTAGGAGTAAGGTGGAATCAAATGTGAATGGTATTATTATTGTTCTATTTTGAAATTTTTGCAAGGATAAAAATCTCACATATTCTTAAGGTCAGATGAACACTTTATAAGCATTAGACTAAGTCTTCCACATCACCAGCTGATGCCTCTGTACCCATAACTTCCTCTAACACTACATAAGTTGATAATGCTTTCTTTTAAAGTTCTATAGTCATTCAAGTCCTCCAACTAGCCCAACAAGAGCTACATCCTTACTGATGTAGCCCAACAAGGGCGACATACTTACTGATATCTTAGTCTCCTTAGAGCACTATTCGGCACCCATTTAGCAAAGTCAAATCAGTACTTTAAAATGAGTAGTTAAGGTGGTTGCAATGGTGCATGCCTGTAATCTCAGCAATTCCAAAGATGAGGCAGAAGTTTTCCAAGTTCAAGGCCAGTCTCCGTAATTTCACAAGACTGGATCTGAAAATAAAAAGAGCTGGGGATGAAGTTGAGTGGTATAGAACCCCTGAGTTTTATCGCCATATCAGGAAAAATAAATTAATTAAAATTTAAAAATAAAATGAGTGGATAAGTAAAAGGCACAAAAATAAATGAATCTCAATTATTCTATGCTTGATTCTCATCTTTTAAAATAAGTTGAATTAACTCAATCACTACATAAAAGACAATTCTGTTAAGGTGGAGTGCTAAGAAATAATTATCTTAAATAAAAGTTTGCTATTTGTTTTCCCTTAAGCAGAAAAATGTTGCCCGCGTTTTCTAACAATAAACCCCATATTTTTGTTATACAAACTTTAGACAAGTCAGATATTTTCATTTTTTGAAAGCAGGAATGAGATGGTGCTTGAGTTTGTATACTACATCTTTTCTGAGATAGTGTTTTGTGTCTAGCAGATACTCTGTGTAGTTTTTAAAATGTGAAGCATAATGTATGTAGTAATTTGTACACATTTTAAGTGTACAATCTGATAAAGTTTAGGTATCTACAGCCATATGTTGCTTAATGAGAGAAGGTGTTGTTAGATGGTTTCTCCATTGTGTACACAAAATAGAGTGCCCTTATAAAAATCAAGAATGCAACAGTATTACCAGGCAATAAAATCTTGGGGGACCACAGTTTTACATGTGTTCTCTCATCCTTAATGTGGCATGTGACTGTATGTTCACTTGGTGACTGCCATGAAGATCAAGAGAGAATCACCTCACATTATCATCACTCACATATCTGGGATTTTGATTAGAAATGCATTGTAACTGTAGGACGGTTTAAGGAAAACCAGTCTCTTAATGTTTAGTACATGCATGGAAGAGCTTTTCCATTCACATGTTCTCAATCTCTCTATATTCTTATATTTAATGCTAGTTCCCTATAAATTGAAGATAGTAAGGTCCTGTTTGTTTATACATTCTGAAAATATCTGTCTTTAAATGACCACTTACAGTTAAAATATACAATTAAAAATACACCTGGATCTTATGTTTAGCATCATGTTATTCATTTCTATGTGGTCCATTTGTTCTTTGTTCATGAATCCCTAATTTCTTAATATTCTTCTAACAAGCAAAGTTTATAATTCAATTGTATTTTCTCTATTACATTTTTGTTATACCCATTTGTATCATTTACTTCATTGAATAATAAAATATAAGTTATTCAACATAGGCAACTACATGGTACCTTAATATTCAGGCTGAACCATGAGTTCAGATTTTGGTGCATGCTCTTCAACCATGAAAATAAACAAAGTTCTACAATGTAAAAGTCAAGTTCTCTAGGATAACCAACTTGATCTGGCTGCTTTTAACATCAGCTTTGAATTTGGGCATGCTTTGCAATTGGTTAACACTGACTTGCTATTCTGTGTGAGAAACTCACTTTAGTTTTTATGTTTGTGCATCTTGGTCTATGTCATGATATACTTTGCAAGTTCTCTGGAAATTTTGTACTTTATTCACATGATCCTATACATTTGGTGTTCAGGGTGGAAACTGAGGGGAATTAATAAGTGATTACTGTATTTCAAAACTTCCCAGAATGCTTTCTAATGATCTGAAAGAGTTTTGGTTCATTTAGATTCAGCTACGGTGAACTCAATTGTTATAAAAAGGTCTCCAAGTACCCAGTTTTTCTGAAAGCTACTTCGGTATTCCTGTAGTTTCCATTATTCCACTGGTGTCCAGTAATGACCCCTGAGTAGGCCACTAGTGAGATACGGAGACAGCTCCAGAGAAATGACATTTTCACTCAATTTTTATCAGTTTTTTTATTGGCTTTAAAGCCAAGTAAATTGGCCCCAGAATAGCAGATCTGCCTGTAATTCCCTATCAGTTCTGTTTGCTGTTATGTTAAGGTGCAACAAAATATGTTTAATGGCAACAATTTGAGCTTGTATTATAAAAACCTATTCTACTTAAGTAGAAAATAAACTCTTTTAAGACAGTCAGTCTGTAGTATTCTGTTATGGCAGGCCTAGAAAACTGATACAGATTCTAATTTATCTAGTACTTACTAAATAAGTTATAGAAAATATAGCCAATTTTATCACACATACTTGGAAGAACTAATATGAAATTTATGAGATACTCATTATAAAATACTAGGGATTAATAAATATTCAAGTCTTAATACTAGATATGTTTTTTTTTAATTGTGATAAAAATCATGATCATGCATTTTTCAAATTAAAAGAATATAGGATAACAGAAAATACTGCCTTCTTTTTCTCTGTGGAAGTATAGCTCCATGGCCAGTTATGTTGTATTCAGCAAAACAGTATACTTCAGTCAGATGGATATTAATAGATATGATATAAACATAGGTTGGGGTCACTGAGATTACAGCTTAGAGGCTAAGATAGGAGGATCACAAGTTTGCAAACACCATTATATACTTAGCAAGGCTCTAGGAAAGGTAGTAAGACCCTGTCGCAAAATAAATAAAATAAAATGGGCTGGAAATGAAGCTCGGTGGTAAAGAGCAGTACATCATTATCATCATAGTAACAAAAACAGCAATAAAAAACAACACCAATAATAAACAGCTTTTAATTGTGCTTGTGCATTGGGACACTTGAGAATCTGTAGAGCATGGGAACAGTGCTCCCTTCATGAGTCTTTGGTGGAACTAATATGGATCAGACTCCATCTCTGTGCTCAACTTCCTATCATTCTGAATTTTTTTCTGAGGTTTTGCATATTTTCACACTTAACCACTCTACTGAATCTGTAGATTTTCCTCTTTAATTGCATTTGACTTTTCTGAATAGAAAACATTTCCTTATCTATTCTGTGCAAAAATCACAGAAATATTAGATTTTCCCTCTCTCCCTTCTTCCCTTCTTTCCTTTTCCTTCTCTCTTCACCCACCTGCCCACTCCTCCCCTTTTACTCTTCTTTCTCCCTTCTTTCCTCCTTGTTTCCTTCCTTCCTTCTGTCTCTATACATTCTAGTGCACAAATCAGGAAATTAGTGAAATGATAAAAGATAAAGAAATTATTAATAAAATTTGAGATAAAAAATTTAGATAATATCTTTACTTATTGAGATTGTCATACTGATACCGCTCTTTACCGGTGACGAGTCCTGCTTCCTCAGGTGTTGAAGTATAATGCTGGAGAAGCACGCCGAGGCAAATGTAGAGTGGAAAATGCAGCTTTATTAAAGAAAAGTAAAAGCAGACTTCTCCGGGTGGAAGAAGGGGACCCAAAGGCGGAATCCAAGGGATGAGCAAATCTTGTCCTTTTTATGGGTTTTATTCTCCCATTCTTTCCCCCTTATCTCTTTTCTTCCTGCCTATATGACTAGGCCTGGTTTTGCATTAAGTGAGAAGCTATGGGCAGGGGGAGGGCCAGGGTGATTCAGGCAGATAAGGGCCCAGGGGGCACCAATTAGCAGCCCCTTGTTTGCAGTCCTTGATAAAGGGCAGGTAAATTTGGCAATTAATGGGCTCCGGAGATCCTTGATATTCCGTTCTTTCAGGGGCAGTCTCCAACTTCCAGAGGCAGATGGTTTTATGGCCTCCATTTCCTTGATCTCACCCGATTCCCTATTTCTACACTAACTGCCTGTCCCCAATTCTGGCTTCAATATTGCTGAAAAATTTAAATAGCAAATGGTAACTTCCTTGTCATAATTCCCATTTGAAACAAATATTTGAAAGGTATATATCTGTAAAGCCAATTCATGATATTTTATATATTTGGGAATCAACATTACGAACTTTAGCAAATTATTTAAAATATAATTGTCTTTAAAATATAAAAGACTTTTAAAATATAAAAGTCTTTAAAACCAGGACAATTATATTTTAAATAATAAATTTAAAATATAATTTAAATTTAAATAATAAATTTAAAATATAATTGTCCTGGTTTTAAAGACTTTTTGATGACTTATCATAATGAACTGCATATGTTTTTCTTCCTCTTATTTTATCTATTATTTCAGCTCAGGAAATTAAAACTTAAGCTAAATGAGGATAAAATATCTCAAACTTTGTAGAATACTTGATTGCAGAAATAATTAATTAAAATGATTTCCTGAGAATATGATCTCCTTTTATCCTCCTAGATATGACATATTCTCTTCACAGTGTCTACATCATCTATTAATGATCAAGAAAAACTAGAGTCCAAATGAAGGAAAAATAAATACCTTTGCATATACACTTATATACCACTACCAAGAGATAAACATTTCTTAAATTCTAATTTTTTGGTGTGTTTGTTTTGAAGGGTTATGGAAAATAATATTCCTATAAGACAGCTCCCCAAGAAAAATGGAGGGATGGTGTGGCTTGGAAAGAGGGAGGAGAAAATTGGTCAAACATTAAACCTCTCCCAGAGCATTCTTTCCTGATAACAATGGGCCCTGGGAGAAAGGGGCAGAAACTCAATACTGGGCCCTAAACCTTGACCTTCCCCCAAGGCAAATTAGTCCTGAATGACAATGGGTAACATTTGAGTACTCATCCCTCAGTGTCTGGTTTTAACCTGAACAACTAGCCCCTGACACTTAAAACTGCACATATACAGCTACCAATGATTACATCATTGTACCCTATAAAACCAAAATCCCCTCTGAAATTGAGTAATTTTCACATTCAGAAAATGGGTCCCAAGGGCACCTGAGTCCAGGAAGGAAGAAAGGTTTCTCTGAATCTGTTGATGTGTTTCCCCTCCTTTTGCATTACAGACATACTCACAAAATTCTGTGTCTGTATATGGGGTCTGAAATAAATATTAATGTTCTATCATCAGTTTGAACCTATCTTAATGATTTTTATTCTTCCATTAATAATGGAGTGGCTTCAAGTCTGTACAGATTCATAACCAGGCTCAGGCCTAAAACTCTTGCAAGACAACTGGAAGATATGGAGTCTATTTTCATATTCTCTTTCTTACCTAAAGTAAGTTAAAATTAACAAATAAAATTAGTTTTCTGAGAATTAAAGACAACATCCTGCTGTGGAATTAGGGTACATAAAATTTGCTGCCACTGGAAAACACTGGTTTACACAAGAGAGACATTTTTCTTGATTAAACCGATATTTTCCACATAACAAGTCATGGTTTACTGGGTCACTCTCACATAAGCAACTGGGCAATCTATGGCTCTTTCATTTTGCTCTTTCACTGTCCTGGTCTCCATGGCAGACTCAAAGAATGCCTCCAACAGGATGACTAAGGGAACAAACAAATTCACAAGTCTTTCAAGGTGTTTCCTGAGCCACGCCTGGAAATGATGTGATACTTTACCTAAGCCTCTCTTGCATGACAGTCAGTCATATGGCCTAATTATTTGCTAGGGAGGCTGGAAATAGAAAGAAACATATATTTAGGTACAATAATACTCTTTGCCATGGCTTCCTCAGTTTTGGAACATAAGTAAACAACAAGCATGTCACAATGGAGATGGAAATTGAGAAAATAAAAAAATGACAATGTCTATTGAATACCAACATACCAATAGGGGCAGATGTGCCTGGTTTTGAGAGTTAGGACAAACTTTAGCCTTCAACTAGACCAAATTATGCATGGTCTATCTACATATGGTAAATACTATTCCATTGATGATTTAAAGATAGACCCAAACTAACTCTGTAACCTGACCTTGAATGCTGGTCTCTAGCATTCCTGCTCCTTTGTTCTTCCTTGAGAAGAAATATCATTGGTAAGTTAAAAGCATCAATGATTAAACTGATATAAATCCTAAATTTTCCAGTTTTAAAAATGGGCATAATAATGTCAATTTTCCTTACATATGTTTGTTATGAGAAATAAGTAAAATAAGGACACTTAGATTATGTTGTGATTCACAATAAGCACTCAATAAATATCTGCAAATATTAATATTTCTACATATTTAGGTATATATCAGTATACCCATTTATAAGAACTTAATGTAAAATTAATTAAAAAGATGTAATATTCTCTTATTTATGTATTTAAAAAAATACTAACTCATAACCATTTCATTGACAGCCAGAGTTATACTGGATTATGTGGGTAACTGGTTAAATAGTTATGATTATTTATTCCTATAATTGCTTCAACAATTTGTTCAAATGGCCAAAGGATTATGAAATTATTAAATATAAAGACATACATGGAATAAATATCATGCACTTAATATTTTCCAAAATATGGAGATTGTGTAGTAGGTCAAGTATTTTTTCTTAATAATAGTAAACTAAGGAAATGCTGAGCTCCATTGCTGGGTTCCCTTATATTAATCACATCATAGTTGCACATGATTTCTTAATAGACTATGGCTCACCAAGCTATTCAGTAAGGGCCATAAGAGGCCTTTTCAGAAATGAACATCAAAAGAACATCTAAAACACTAAATAAGCAGAAATCTATAAAAGAAAGATGATCCAAGAGTCAGACAAATTAGATTTTGAAATATGACTTCTGTATGTCTTAGTTTTGTGCTGTTGTGATTGTTACTTAGAGTTTATGTACTTATTTTGCTTTTCTTTGAAATAGGACTAACAATGTATTCTAAGTGCTGTTTTGTAAAAATCAAATGATTTCATTTTTTCTAGTAACATGTTAACATTATAACAAATCAAAAATTAAAATCAATCATACCACAGATAGCACATATTTTAATTGATAATGTTTATTTTTGTTTCTTAAAGATACATGAAATAATATATGATGTGTAACTGATGTCCTTGAGAAAATAGTGTGTATTTAGTACTCAATGGGGGCATCAGTTTTATTTCTCTTATTTTCTTCCATTTTCTCCATATCAAAAATTATTTGGTTATGCAGAAGTATATCTATCTAAGAGTAAATAAAAAATAATAAGTAGCCAAGAAAATTACCTGGAATAAAATTTAATGAGAAAATTTAAGCTGTGCAGCAAAGATACTTAGATTTGAATTATAAAGTCAATTAAGTGCAACACAGATGGAATATCTATTGGTCTTTTCACATCACCCCACATGTGATGAAATCCTAAATCCCACTGTGATGTATTTGGAGGTACAGTCTACACCAAAGAGGCCTTTCTCCAGAATGTGCAACTATGCCAGCACCTGAGTTCAGGCTTGTAGCCTCCAGAACAGTGAGAAATGCTCTTGTTCAGAAGTCAAACAGTCTATGGTATGTTTTTTATTGCAGCCTGAATAAACTTATTTTTTAACTTGTGGGGTGTGTGTGTGTGTGTGTGTGTGTTTAAGACATTTCCAGAGAGTCTCACCCAGGCCTGCCTCTTGACTTTTTTTTCTTTTTGTATTTATTTATTTATTTATTTGGTATCAGCGATTGAACCCAAGTGCACTATCTATACCCTATCACTACCCAGATGCATACACATTAGAGAATCCATGATAAAAATATTTCTTTTATATGCCACTGTATATTAGAAAAAATAAAAAGTCTAATGATAGCAAAATAATTTACTCTAGAGATTTTTATAGATTTTTATTTTACAGAATGAAATTCAGTAAGTAAAATAGATGTTGATACTTTAACATATTCAATTTCCTAGCTGAGATTCAAGAAATGATAATTTCAAATTCATTCTCTGCAAGAAACTTGATGATTCAGAAATGTTACAGCCATCAATTTTTAAATCATTTCAGAGTTTCCATATTTTTTCTTCATATAGTTTTCACTGTCCCCAAAGAGCCTCTCCTGGTTGCTCCACTGCTTACTGCTCCCTAATCATGTTGGACTCCTTCCATCCCTTGAATTTGTCACATTCCATCTACAACAAAATGTTTTCCTGTACCTTCCTCTCATCTAGTTACTTCCTACTCCTCCTCTATACCTGATTTTTCTTTCTCAGAATAACCATCTGTACCACATGCTCTAAGTCAAATATTATACATTCTCACAGTTCCCTATATTCTTCCTTTAAATTTTTATGAAGAAATGATTTGTGAAATATGTTCTAATGGCTATTTTCCCCACTCAAATAAACTCTGTAAAAGTAGGGATATTATTTATTTTTGTATGTATTTTATTCTTACTCTAATACATGACTATGCACATGTGCATGCACCCACCCACAAATGCACACAGGTTTTATATAATCAGTTATGACAAATTATGGTATTATTGTTCACATCCATGCTGCTAAGGTATTTTGTTTGGTTTTCCATTACTTTTTTTTTTTTTGAAAACCCATCCAGCTTAACTGCCTCCACTTTCAAAAAGCCCATTTCACTGTAAGATGGGAACACATCTTCCTTGTTAAACCAAGCACCTATATAAAGAAGCTCTAATTAGGATTCTCCCCCCCCATGGATGTGATAAGGGAAATAGAATAACAATATAAGTGGGGAGGGATTTAAAGAGAAATGTGCATACCCTTTGCATATAACATGTCATAACGTAAATCACATATATTTATCATTAATTAAAAATTTGGTGGATATGTGCAGCCACATGTATTATGTGATATGGCAAACAGATTTTTGAAACCTCTATCTCATTTTTGAAGGATGGATGTATAAGAATTTTCGGGGGAAGAAAGCACAAGAATAAGAAATATAAGGGGACAAGATAACCTTGGCAGTTAGTAAGTAGTACCTGATGATAATGAGTTAGCTTAACTTCTCAATATGTAAATGTGATACAGTTACTATAATTACATATTTTTGGTGTGTCTAAAGTAAGGAAAGACATTCTAAAAATATCTTCTAAGTACAGTTTGTCTGCCTGATACATAGCACATAGCCAACACTTGACATTGACTCCTACATCAGGAAAAACTAACTTTCAACTTTTGGCAAAGATAATTTAAAATGTAATCTACTGGTTTTTAAATATACTGAAGTTTTGAAAATGAAGAATGATGAGGGAACTCTTGCCCTGCTATAAAAATATAAGAATTAAGAGAAGAGTATTGGCACAAGAATAGACAAGTAGACAAATAGGCAGCAATAAATGAACTCCATGTATAAATGAGTATGTGCTTTTTTAAAAGGTATTTCTAACAAGTGGGAGAAGAGAGACTATTCATTTAATGCATTGGGAAACTCTAGAGGTATCTGCTATAGTTTGGCTCTTGAATGTTCCCTAACAGCTCATGTAGTAAAGGCTTTGTCCCCACCTGTGGTGCTATTGGGGGATACTAGAAATTTCAGGAGGTGGAGCCTACTAGAAGGAACTCAGGCTACTGGGGCATGCCTTCCAAGAAGATATTGGTACCTTAACCTCCTTTTTCAATTTTGTTTGTTGCCTGGCCATCTTGAGATGAGCATCTTACTTTGTCATGATGTATTAACTCACCACAGGCCCAAAAGCAAGGGGCTTAACCAACCACAAAGTACAACATCTGAAATTGTGAGACAAAATAAACCTTTCTTCTTTTTAAATTTAATTTTGTCCTAGTAACATAAAGATGACTAATACACTATCTGATGGGTAAACTAAAAATAAATCCTTGCCTCATATTATTCACATAAATAAATTTCAAACAGATCTCAGTATACCAATAATAAGAGAAAGTAAGAAAATACCTTTATAGCTTTGGGGTTAGGAGAGGCTTCTTAAGATATAAGAAAGAGATATTGTAGAACTTTTTGAAGGGAAAGATCCTGGTCTGTATTTTAAGATTACTAGAGAAGTGACTGAAATATTTCAGCAAAGGACTGATGGAATCCTATTAGTTTCAAAAGATAAATCTCTCAACAATTGTCCCCCGAAACCATTCAAAGAATAATCTAATTTCACTTGATCTTGAGCCTTTTCTCTAATGAGCTAAATAACCCAAACAAGTGTGTTCTCCATTTTAACACAGCCACTCCTGAAAGGTATCCCTTAGTTGTATTCAAAATAACCTTGAGGGAATTGACACACACAAATTGTAGAACACTATGAAAAAACACCAATACAAAACAAATCTAGATTATGATTAACATTTTCCCTTCAGAGAAAATGGGCTGTCTTCTCAGGGGTTCTATGTAGGAAGGTGTGGACAACAGTGGCCAAACAGTAAGGTCTCATTTACACTGAAAAAAAAAAAAAAAAAAAAAAACAACTATCCTTCTCTCCAGGTTACAAATGAGCAGTCTTCACCTATTCTTCCCCTGTGTAGAAAGGAATCTTGAGCATTAAGTTAATTCACTTTACAGTAGTCATGAGGAAAGAGCTTCCTCTTCATGTTTGCCTCCTCACTCTAGGACAGAAATCAGTAACATATGGGCATTTGCTCAATGATTATTCAACTGAGTAAAATAAATTAACAAACACTATGGTAGGAAACTTCACAAAATAAAAGATTATGTCTGAGGATCAACAGATACGGATGAGGCCCCTGGATTTATTTATTAGTACTTTATTTCCTTGGGAAATGACTTATTTTTAGTGTTGATTGTTAAAACACTCCGTTCCATGCAGTAACTGTGTTCTTCCAGAAATCTCCGAGAATTTAGTTCTATTTATCATAGGGAGCCCTATTTACCATAGGGAGCTATGATAAATGTGTCTTTTCTAAAAGCTTGAAGCACTGAAGCCAGCTCACTCCAGTTCAGGATGGCCAGATGTGCCAAATTCTCTACCTCCTAAACTGGTGGTGTTACTTTAGGAGCTTGATATTGGCAATAATGGGCATATTCTCCCAAGGGAAACAAGCACACACTGACCAGGGCCTGGGGTTCCCTCCTCCCACCCCAGGAACCAGGGGTTGCTTATTTTCTAGTATACCATTCCTTTGAAACCTCTGTCCCACATCAACCAAAAAAAAAAAAAAAAGAAAGAAAGAAAATATAAAAATCAAGAGTAGCACATTAAATAATTCTTAAACTTCTATGTGTGTAGGTTGAAGTGATTTAGAGCTACATGTAAAATTTATGGGAAAAAGTGAAATTCTGCTAGTCTCATCTCCATTTTGCATTTCATTGATTCAGTAAGTCATTAAACCAATGTACTTACTGGTGCATTCAGCAGGCAACTATAAGTTGGGAACCATGCAGTCTGGATGACCATCAGTAGTAATTCTAACACCTGCACTTCATAATCACCGCACAAGCTCTTGACTCATTCCACAGCAATCTACTATTCTCTTATTATCCCAAAATACATCCTTGTAAGGCAGGTAAGATAACAATATACATAGTGATAAAACAGTAGGTACCACAGCAAACTTTAGGGGTGCTAGCTATGTGCTAGGTCTGATGTGCTTGAACCCCCTGCTCATCAATGACAACCAGCAAAACAGGTACAAGGATTCTCCTCCTCCTCCATTGAGAGTGAAATGGGGGACTGGGAAGAAAATACACAGTGGCAGGGGTAAAGAAGTAGATGGAAGAAAACCCAATGACTGCCCCACTGCAGTCCTGGAGAGTAACCAGGGTTGATTAGAGCAGGAGGCTGGAAGACTTCTGGATTGGCATTAATAATATCATTGAAGCATGCTCATATCCTATACTGATATAACAAAAGTCATTCTCTTAGAAGTATAAGGAAAGAGATTTATAAGAGATAAAGTCTTCCATAGTAGAAAATAAATTTTAAAAGCCAAAAAGCAAAACATTAGCAGTCTAAGTCTGCTATTTAGAAAGATGGAAATAAATAACAGAAAAAATAAACCAGTCTGAACAGTTGGAAATGATGCATCTCAGAACTTTCAGGAGTAGAAATTGGGGAGGGCAGGTGTGTGCTGAGGACTGCTACTCTTATAACCTTGGGGAATTACGTGACTTTCTTAATGGCAGACATTCATTACTTTTAAACAATTTTTCTCTTGTTTCTTTTGAGGTAGTCTACCAGTTAGAAATTGTGTCTAAGTGACTCAAGTTTGCCTTCTAGATAAGTTACCTGTTAAGGAAGACAGAACATGATAGAGTAAACATGTAGCACCCTCATGTCCAGGCCACCCCACCCATAGTTCCAAGAGCAAGCCTGACACAGAGCAGCCTCAACAATCATTTCTGAGGTTTTAAAACTAAGGCCACCCAGCACTGTGCCTAACCCAAGGCAGAGGTGACACAGTTTACTTCCTTTCCCCTTCTTTCCTTCTAGAAGCCTAACCATTGTATGGGCCAAAACACAGGCATTATACAAGCTTAAAAACTCACGGGTGATATAGGAATGTAAACACTGTGGAAATCATATTTAAAAACAAAACAGAGGGGATGTATCTGGGCAGTGCTTCATCAGGACTGTACCTCAGTGGAGAAACAGACAGATTGCCCAGTTGGAGCTGAATAAGTTGAAGGACATTCACAGCATTGAAGATGAACAAAGCAGTAAGAAGCTCAAGATAAACGCAATTGTGCTCATAATTTTCTATTTTTGCCTCAGAAAAAATATACCAATCATTTGTTCGAAAATCAAGTGTTAAGGGGCAACATGGTAGCTGTTTTCATGGGAATCCTTTCGGAAGAGCAGGTGAGTCAAGTCAGCAGCCAGGTCTAGAAGCATTAGTATCTCCACAGAGGACAGTGAGAGAGGAAATAGGTGGAGAAAGAACACTGCTTCTTAGGCAGGGTCCAGAACTTTCCACAGGAGGAAAGCCTATGGGGACTGGGGATTGTGTGGAGGCTGAGAGGCCAGGGAAGACTGCTGTCCCCACAGGTGGCCAGCACACTCCAGCACCAGAACAACTTCTGCCCCAAGACAAGATAGAGGCACTCTTCCTCTGGGGATGGTATCACATGTAGAGGCTAAAGTGGCTTCATGGAGGGCAAAAAGCACCTTAGAAAATACAATGGTTTCTGACCAAGTGCCCCCAGTATATAAAAACATATAAAATATATGCATGGTATTAAAGTTTCATAAAATGCAGATATTAGGAGAATAAAGTCAAAAAGCCTTCCTGTGGGTCAATAATGAAAAAAAAATCCATTTGAGAAACACTGAATTCAAAGAAAATGCAAAAGGAAAACTATGGTTAGAGAACAGAGGAATATCAATAGATAAAAATGTAGGACCTCACAATTCTAGAAGCATAGAGCATTTTGTCTTCAAAAACCAGTTTTAAAATTAATATCAGACATCTCAACACTATACACCAAAATGTTCCTTTGAAATGATAGGAAAGAACACTAGATATCCTCAATTCAAACTGCTCTAGCATCTAGATCACATTTTATTTCAACAAAACACAGTTTCTGTTCAGCAAATTCCTCCATACCAAATCCAAATATCAGGAAGTGCAGCTCATGACCATTATAAATCTGATTTAACCTCACACTTTTATATCATTCCAGAAAAATATCTTCCTACTTTCTATATACTGAATTTGGAGCCACATCTGTATAAATACAGTTTTCTATTTTGATTCAGAGCCCAAAGGTTTTCCCATAGTCATGTGGGATGGGAAAAATTCATGCCTAATCAAGGTGTCATGCCTTGTAGAAAACAGTTCAGTCTATGTTTCAGGAAAACAATTCTCAGAGTGTTTAAAATTGTGTGTTTGGGATTCCTTGGTCCCTGGACTCCAAAGAAACAATGGCTCCAGTGAATACCTTCTACCCAAACAACTTCAGAAGTTCTGCAGAAATGGAGATGGTGACTCTGTCCACATCAACATCCTTCAAACAATATTTACTGATTACATTATTATTTTTATAGCTAATTCTCAACAGTAAGAAAAATTAGTTGATCCTGTAAATCCAACTCTCAATCTCCCTGAGGGCAAAGTCCTGCTTCTTTTCCAGCACTCTTTCTCCAGGAAGGAGTGGCATCCTGGCATTGGCTGCTATTCTATAATTATTTGATGAATACAAAAATAAAATGCATTATTTCCAAGTGTGTTTAGAACTATTTCAAAGCTTGAAATTTTAATATGAGAAATCTGATAAAAGTATATTTTTTTACTATAAAGCATCTCAGAATAACTGAAGTACCACAAATCCTATATGCCAACTCTACTAAAGTTCTCCAGAGGACAGAATCAAGAGAATGTATAAGATAATAGATAATTCTGAGGGGATATATGGATTGGCTTACAGGATAAGGGCTGGAGGGTTCCACCACTGCAATCTGCAAGCTAAAGATCCAGGAAACCAGCAACTGCTTAGTCCAGGAAGCATTCTTCCTCTTCAGAGGAAGAAGAGCCAGTGAGGCAGTGTGGTCCAGGCTGAAGGCCTGGAAGCCCAGGAGAGTCACCAAGGACAGTGTGCATGCACAGGCTGATGAAGGAGCTGAGTGCATAGCAGCTCTCAGCTGTGTCTCAGGGACTGGGCAGGCAAAGGCAGGAGGTAGATTTCCTGATTTGTGACATAGAATTTTAAATTCAGAAAAACCCTGCTTCATCTTTTTTTCCTTTCCTTTTTAAAATTTTTTTTAGTTGTTGATAGATCTTCATTTATTCATTTGTATGTGGTGCAGAGAATCAAACCCAGTGCCTCACATATGCTAGGCAAGCAATCTACCACTGAGCCACAACCCCAGTCCCTTCCTTTCAATACATATGTTCATAATTAGGTAAATAAGCATTTATGAAAACACAGGTTTTAAAAGTTGAGCAGCAATGAATTTGGTTTGAAAGACCAGATTCCTGCCAGCTAAGGAGCCATGTCAGCTCCCTCAGAAGGTATGAGTTTGGTTCTCTTGTATTTACTTCTAATGGAAAAATAGCATCATTGGAAACAAAGTCAGGCATACTAAAGTATATCAGATTGATTATGCTATTTCATTACTCTTCATAGCTACAATCTTAAATCCATTCTGTATAATGGAATTAGTGATAATTTTGGTATAGATGCACACCTGTTTCCCACTTTCAAAAACAGAAAGGTCCTGAGGGGTTCTCTGAAAAAAAAAAAAAAAAAAACACTGTGGAGGTGGATTTGTCAGTTTTCCTTTCTGCAATAAGAAATATAAAGTGACCCTGAACATTCACTCATTCATTCTTTATTCATTTGTTCAGTGAGTGCTTTTTGAAGGCCTCTTCCATGCTGGACAGTGTTCTAGAACTGGAAATTTGGCAATTGAAAACAAAAGATTAAGTCCCAGTCTCACAACTCATACTACAGTGGTTATTAACAAAATAAACAAGAAAAATAGGCATTATGTGAGGCTACTGTGAAGAATTCACATTAAAAAAAAGAACTCACATAAAGTGTTTATAAAATGTGGCCCAATTAGGTGACATTTTAGGAAAGCTCTAAAGATTTAAGTTAAAAAGCAAGATATGTAGGTTTGGAGGAAAAAGTGTTCCAAATAATTATGAGAGCAAGTGCGGAGGCCCTGAGGAGTTGTATTCTTGACACAGACAAAAACCAGCAAGGAGTTTTCACTTATAAGGAAGGGCTGCCTGAATCATCTACCCTGTGTCTCTCTCCCTCTATTTAAATCTAACTGGTCATTTAAAATATCTCTCAAGTGAAATCTCTTAAAGAAAGAAATTTCTGGTATCCCTCCAAAAGGATTTGGCTTCTCCAGCCCCTGAATCCAAAGAACAACTTGGCTCAGATGATTCTACTTTACAAGTTAATATATTTGTAGATTATAAACACACATCTAAGGTCAGCACTTTGCCACAAAATTTTATACCCCTCCTGATCCCAGCTGCCTTACAATAATTTTGTCTAAGCTGCTTAGGAAACTAATGGCAGTCTTCAGTTAGCATGTATGTTCCAGAAATCTAAGTCAGTGGCACTAGGACTTCACAGCTTGATCTAGGTTGGAAAACACATGATATGGCACCCTTAGTATTCCAAAAGACAGGGTAAGTTTGCTTTCTATGTTTAGGAGAGGAATGGGGCTGCTCATGAGTCAAATTGGGGCCAACACTCAGTTCTGCAGTGGGGATGACATCTTGGTCAATATATGCGCCTTGTCTAATAGAGCTTAGGTTCATACTTCATTTTCTTTGGACTCTTGGAGCTAATGGTAGATTAAGTGAAGGGGTCATGTTCAGAGTACCTAGGTTCTTTGTTTCTTCTGTTATCACAGGAGAATGAAACATTGGTTTCACAGGCATCTGATAAGGTAGCACAGTCCCCAGAGCCACGAGGGCATAAATATATATCTTCATTTGCAAAGCCTAATTTAACTTCTTCAGATAAATACAAAAGGTGATAAAACTACATTGGGAGTTTCTGTTGGTTTCAGAAATAAGTGTGGCTTTTAAAAGGAACTTCATATTGTCCTCCATGTGAAAGAAACTGAACACAATGCCAAAATGAAAAACAAACACCAGAGAGAACCAAGAACATGGTACTTAAAACAGAGTCCATGGAATAGAACCATGCCAACCTGTCACTCATGTGGAAGTAAGGGGTTTTTTCCATATGAAGTAGCTCATTTTGAACCTTTCAGAACCCTCTGCTCACTGAACGCATGGGATAAAGTTAATGATTTTGGACACCCAGATAGTCCTATCAATCATATATGCAGTGCAGTTGCTCAGAAATATAATCCCTAAATATAGCACCATGGACATACAAAAATATGGTTTGTTACGACAGCACCAAGAAACAAACAAAAATGTTAAGAACTGCTTTACTTGAGGTAACAGTTTCTGGTTTTAACACTTTGTACCATAGTTTAACCATAGTTAAATAATATATGTAGATATAGTTGGGTACACATTTGATACAAGCAGTGCCATCCTAATTCTATAACTAAAATCTGCCAATAGCTGTGTTTAAATTCTTGTGGAAAAGAGCACCCCAGCCTTTGCAAAGCCTATGAAGCATCCTAAATTGAAACTGACTGATTTTACCAGAGAGGACAGCTTACAATATGATAATACCCCTTGCCAATACAGGCTATTACTGTATTTACTGTACTCATAATAAGAAAATAGAAAATCTTTTTCTCTTCAACTTGTACACCTTAAAATTTAGCAAACATGAGTACCATGCAAGTTATTTATTTAGAAAGCAGATTCACAAGCCCTACCCCATTCTCATTCAGCTGGTCTGATTTCAGTCCCCAAGTTTGTATTTTAGCAACTATCCTAGAACCTTCTGATACATATGATCCTAGGTCATGGTTTCAGAAAGATCACCCAAATCCCTCTGCATGAAACATTTCTGTGGTTACTAAGAACACTTAGAAGGGCTGGAGCTGTAATTCAATGACAGAGCCCTTGCCTACCATGTGTGAGGAACTGGATTTGATCCTTAGCACCTCATTAAGAAAAAACAAAGAAAATAAAGGCATTCTGCCCATCTACAACTACAAAAAAATTTTTAAAAAAACACTTAGGAGAGCTGAATGTAGCAGCTGATGATCAACCTAAAAATACTGGTCAATAGAATTAGCTGGTGAGTGGAGTCATTACTTGGGGGATGCTGTCATAAAGGACCATGTGTCTCAAAATATGAGGATCACAGAGGAGCCAGGATATCTGTGCAGGCAACACTCCAGTCAGGTGAGAATTTGCTTCAATGGGCAGAATTCTGTTGGTTCTGTATAACAATCACTGAACAGTGATTCCTGTTTGCTAATAATAAACCAATTTTCCAATATTAAGATTCTAGGAACACGTCTTAAACCTCAGATTTCTTTTTGTCCCCAAGGGAAGAGTAACAGAGGCTCATTCAGCCACAAATACTGTCTGAGTCTACTGTGTGCCACATGCTATATAAAACCCCTGAAATATATCTGTGACTAAAACATAAAAATCTCTGCCCTCACAAGGATCTAGGTGTCATTCAATCCAGTGAGCTTCTACAAGATGCAGTGTAGAATGAAACCAAAAGGAATAGCTCAGTAGCCAAATAATTTATTCTAGTATGACATGTACAGAAAGCCTGACAACAGATATGAGAATATGAAGAATGGGGCGTGAGATGTGATTTCTTGGGAATTTTGACATCCTGATGTATGCAGTATCACTATGGCCAAGAGGGGACAGCGAACATCAGGAAGTGTGGAGGCCTTTGCAGAAGCCAAGAGGTGCATCCAAGGAATCTCAAGATGGCTGAAGTGGCTATATGGTCCTTGCAGAGGGGGAAGGGAGATGACATTGAAAATTATGTAGAGGGGAAATAGTAAATACTCTGGTGTCACTATAGAATAGGTAAAAACCACAAGAGATTGGAAGCAGGGAAACAGGTGAAAGGTTCCGGAACTACCTGGTCAGCAAAGGGGAGATGAGAAAGACCTGGGAATAGAAGGGAGTAATAGGACCAGAGGAAAGACATTAACAAGAGGCAGTTCAGAAAAATCCAATAGGATTTAGAAACTGCATGTTGAGTGTGAGGGTGTAAAGGAAATAAAGACGTAAGAGGAGACAAATATGAGTTCATAGCAGGACTGCAATGCAAACAAAAAAACAATACTGGAGGGCGGGGTGTAGGACAGCCCTGGTTTGGAGGAAGAGGATGACTCCAGTGTACAAACAGTACATTAAGTTGTCTGATGATCAGTATTTGTAGTAATGTCTGAGGACTGTAAAGTGATGTCTAGCACTTGAGAAGAGTAAGAAATGAGAAATGTTTGCCTATTCATTCTTGATGCCATAAAGTCAGCTGAGATTAACATGGAAGGAACACAGTGGAAAGAAACCAAGCAGCTGATCCTCTGGAAGTGATCCAGCATGAACAGATGTAGAAACACATACATGCAGTCAAGAGATCCAGGCTTAGCAATTTTGGAGTTTTGCATGCGGCATTCAACATGTTGGAGTCTCACTCTACTCAAATATCAAAAAAGGCTCGAACTAGATAACCTCAAATGTCCCTCTGAAGTCCAAATCCAGCAATGTTCTGCAAGGTCTCTAAGATATATCTTAACATAGAAATTATTTCCTTTTCATTAGTTACTGGGGTCTTCAGGTCTTAGTCCCAACACATTACTTAGTCTCCCTTTGGTTGTTTTAAAAGTATTCACTTACTGCTTTCTTTCTTATCTCCATATTTGGGTCTATATCCACAGACATCACTGTAGGCTATATATTTCTAAATTATATCCTCCCATTAGATTCCCATAAGAGAATCTAAGAATGTTTATTTTAAAACCAAAATGTTAAAAAATTAAAAAACAAAATAGACTATAGAAAAAATGGGAAGTAGCATACAGAAAAACTGGCTGCTCTGACTATTGTTTTAGGTCTGACTTTCCCAGGAAACAGTGCAAAAATACAAAGCTGTTTTAATTTAATTACCAGATAATTGCTTTCATTATTCCAGAAGAGGTTCAATTTTTCCTGGTACTGAACAATAAATGAAACACATATCACAAGGAAGATTAGTAAATAAACCAATGAACAAAGTTTTCAGAGTTTAAAATATGATGCAGAAATATTCTTTATGTAATTTCACAAATGTAGACTGTAGCAGTTTCATACTGTTTCAAAGATGTAGTTTCTTATTGTCTCAAATTCATGTTCTTCTCCATCAGAAACAGTCCACATTGCTGAGAACTCTTAATAGTCAAACATACTCCTGCATCAACTCTAACCAGAAAATGATCCTCCATAAGTTTATCAGAAAACTGATTTTTTAGATGAGTTCACACTTTGTTTCCTAGGCTGGTCTTGAACTTGTGGGCTCAAGAGATCCCCTTGACTCAGCACACAAGTAGCTGAAATGACAGGTGCAGGTTTCTGTGCCCAGTTTTGATTTTTTTTTAAAGCAACAATAAAAATTCATCATTACTAGGGGTTATCCTTCCAAAATGGTTGCATACATACTGATCTGGAGTTGTACCAAGATTTTATTTTCAACCAATGCCTTAGATTGTACTCACTCATAAGTCTAACCCACAGCTCACATGATATTTTATCCTTATTTTTCATATTCCTTCCTAAATTGTAGTTTTGTAAACGTATTTTGTTAAATATATTTGTAAAGCCATTCTTTTTATTCTGTTTATGTTCACTTATGAAACAAAAAGTAATGTACATATACATGTCTTAGATAAACAGAAGAATATGAATACATTCAGAATCCAAAATGCTACTTGTTCTTTACAGATTAAACGATAGTGAATGTTCATATTTCAACATAAAATCCAGCAATCTGAAAATGGGTATCATCAAACATTTTTAATCCGGCACAAAAGATGAATGATCAATCTCTCTCCATTAATCCATCACTCAGCGTTACCCTGAAATCATCTAAGACTAGCTTGGATCTTCTAGGCAGTATCTTTGTCTTACTGTTATAAATCCACAAGGTCTGATGCAATGCCAAGAGCAGAGAAACTGCTAAATATTGATATGCTTAACTGATAAGAAATTCAAAGCAAATATTTCTGTATTGCTAGCCTGTTTTCACTGAATTGGATTTTTATGCAGTTAAATCAGTCACAGATTTGGAATAAACTGTATATTTAAATATAGGAACATAGATTTATATTTAAAAGTAAGATTCATAACTCTATTATTGTAAACAGTAAATATGATGTACATGTGTTAGCTTTCTGTCACTATCACAAACACCTGAGATTAAATCAACTTTATGAAGTGAAAAGGTTTGTTTTGGCTCACAATTTAGGATATTTCAGTCCATGATTGATTTTTTCCTCTGTTGTTTTGGGTCTGTAGTGAGGCAGAACATCACAGTAGAAGCACAAGTTAGAGCAAAACCATCACCTCAAGACCAGGGAGCAAAGAGAGAAATGAAGAGACCTGGTTCCTATAATCCTTTTTAAGGTAACTACCTACCCAAATGACCTAAACATCTCCCTCCAAGCTCCACCTCCTAAAGTTCCACCACTTCCTATTAGCACCACGCTGGGTTGTCAAGCCTTTAGCACACAGGTCTTTTGGTGATATTCGAGATCCAATCTATAGCAGTATAGGAAAATATATGAAGATTATGCATCAGATAGCTAACCACAGTTGGGGCACTGAGTGTTGGACTTAAACTTTTGAAAATATACACTTACATAATATTTGAACTTTAGAGAAGATACATTATTTTATAATGTGACAAGCAGGAAAAAGGCCATATTTATATATTTTATATATCAATGTACAAATCGATCATTTAAGAGAATACCTATACTTTGACTTAAGAGCAATCAACAGCAAAGGCAATATGGTATCTTTAAGAAATTCACAACAAGCTGGGGTTGTGATTCAGTGTTAGAGCACATACCTAGCACATGTGAAGCCCTAGGCTCAATCCTCAGCATCACAAAAAACAAATCAGATATTGCGTCCATCTACAATGAAAAAATATTTTAAAAAAGAAATGAATAGCCTGAAAGCTGAAATAATTTATGCATGTACACACACACAAAACAAGTATGAATGTGACCACTAATAAGACTGAGATTCTGATAATCCTGGAAGATGAAACCTTAGAGAGAAATGTCATTTCAAGCAGTCCTTGAAAAACTAAAATGTGGATCCCTGAAGATGTGAAAGAAAGGGCATCCCCAATAGCACCATAACAGGATAGAAGGTACAGCAAGTACTGAGAATTAAATGAAGGGCACCCTTGAGATTTAGCCTGAACTTAAAATGTAAATCAAGTCAGGGAACACATTGAAACCAATGCAAGGCATTTAGCTGTATTAATCAAGGCATAGTGGAAAGGGGATGTCAAAGAAGGCTTTTGAGAATAGGGCAAAAATGATCAGATTTTGACTTCAATGAGTTAGACAAGAGTCTAGTCAAAGAGATCATCTGGGAAACTCCAAGATAAAGAGAAAGGTAAAAAAGGTACAAGTTGAGACCTTTCTTCTTAATGTGATCTGAACATTCCCTGGAAGCTCATTAGAAATGCAGATTCCCAGACTCCACCCAGACCTCATGACTCACAGTCTGCATCTTACTAAGGTACTTACGTATTTGAATACAACATTAAAGTTAGAGAAGGTACTGAATTAAGGTATTGATAGCAGGAAAGGAAAGTAGCCAAGAGGGTGAGATATTTTTTGGTTAAGTATTAGAATTTGGTGACTGGATAAATGTGGGGGGTCAAGGAAGGAAGTAAATCAAATTTACTCAGAAATGTTGAATGGTCATGCTGTTCATAGAAAAGGGAACCCCTGGAGAGAAGCAGGATGAGGAAAGGGCAAGGGAAGCTGCTCTATCCAGTGAACAGAGGGCAATGTTCCTTCTGAAACCAAGTAGGAAATGAATGTGACTCACACTTCAAGGGTGTGTAAACCCAGGAAAATGGATAAAATTATAAAAGGAGAGTCAGAGTGCAGGGGAGGGTGAACCAAGCAAGATATATTGGCCAGCACCACCCAGATAGGAGATGGGAGTGGGAAGCTGGGGAGGAGAAAGACAGGAGAAAGGAGACTCCAGAGGCAGGATGTTCCGGAAATGAAGGGAGTTGAGAATGATTCCCAGGAGATTACAGGGGCAGCCAAGAATGGGCTACTGATTCTGAGATTCAGGTTACAAGTCACTTCCAAGAGTAGTTCCTGTGAGCAACATATGGAAGCCAGATGTCAAGGGTTCAGTGTTGGAGAACAGTGGAATTAAGGAGGTGGAATACTCTTCCCTGAATGTAACCAAAAATGTTAAGAATGAACATGAAAATCTGAAAGTGCACATACAATCACGCTGAATCGCTTTTTTTTAAGAAGGTACAGGGCATTTGTATTTCAACTAACCTCATATGCAAACAAAATAGTTATCTTTTTTTGAACATAAAAGGATCTTGAATATAGAGAATGTAAAGTATTAACAATAGAAATCGTTTTGCTCCTGACACACAAGAAGTAATATTTTTAAAAAAGAGTAAATAAAACACATCAGATGAACAAGGCATTGATTTTTAGTCAATAGTATCTCCATATACCTTCCTCTGCTCCTTACTTTGGCTTAGGTCATGTTCATTAAAAATGTTAAAATGTTAAGGCTTTTAGATAATGCATTGACAGGAAATTAAAGGAGAACCTTTCTTTTAAAACACTGAGGTGCAATTCCACAAGCCTGTTGTCTGAATCACCTTTATGCTATCAAAATGTAAAGGTTGTGTGTGTGTGTGTGTGTGTGTGTGTGTGTGTGTTTGTGTAAGAAAGTTGAGAAGTTTTCTCATCCTGATTCTGAGAATTATGAGGAAACCAAAGGAGTACGGTGAGTAAAAATTAAATTTTGGCTCAGTATAGAGAAGATGTGCTCTTAACTACTTTCTGAAAATGGAATGAGCTGCCCTGTATTAACTCCTAAAAACACACAAACCACACATTTTGAAGGACACTGATAAACTAGCAAAGTAGATCTTGTTTATTAATGACATCTGCAAGTGTCTAAATGGAGGTCTGACAAAGGATATGCCCACCTCCCAAAGACAAGAGCCCATGGCTGCCACACATGGCAACACATGTGGTCAAGTGAGTCCTTAGAGACAAAGCCTGTCCTGGATTTTCTGGGTGGAATCTTGACACTACCACATGTCTCAAAGAGGACACACAAAGAGGAGGCAGTATGACCACAAAGTCAGAGAGAAGGAGATGGTCACAGACAAGGAATGCTACCTGGGAGGCTGAGGCAAGAGGATTCCAAGTGACAGGTCTGCATGGGCAATAGACAAGACACTATCTCAAAAATAAAGGAATGCAGACAGCCACCAAAACCTGGCCAAAGTCAGGAGGGATTTTCTCTCCTCCCCACCTCCTCTGCATGATTCTAGGAAGAAATATGGTGCCACTGGCACCACCTTGATCTCAGACCTCTGGTTCCAGAATCATAAATAACTTTTGTTTTAAGCCCTAGGGTGTTAATGTGATATCTATCTTTCCCTTCTAAATCTGAGATGTATTGAGCTGCTCTCGCCTCATGCTGATTGCATGTCCATGGAAGGCAGAGCCCTGGACTCCCCTTTCCTATGCATCCAAAGTTCCTGGCACATGGATGCAATGGCAAGAAACCATTATGACAAAGGTATACATCCAAGTGATAAGTGCAGAGGGATCAGATGAATGGATTGACACATTCGGCTCTAAGAAGCATTTATTCAAGTGTACTTATCATATTCTCCCATAAACTCAATTTTGGAGGAAATCAACATAAATATTACCATGAGGTCACATTTAATTTTAAAGAGAGGAGACACCACCACCATTCAGAGGGAGATGTGGCTCTTACCTGCCCACTCAAATGGGTCATCAGTTTCTAGATCAAATGGATCAAGTGACTGAAAGTGACTTACTTCAGGAAAAGCAGAGTAGTGGCTCCACTTGGGAAGGCTGCAAAGGGTGGTGGGTTCCTGTGAGATGGAAAGGACATAGGAATCTCTATTCCAGATTCCATGGGTAATTCCAGTGGGAGGGATGTACTCCATAATGATGAGTGAAAAGTAAATGGTTTCCAGGTCCATAGCTCTGTGTGAAATAAATGAAACTCAGCAGCAGAGCATTCGGACATCTCACCAACAGAAATACAGGGTCCTATAAGTAAAGACCGAGGAGCCACTCTTTCTGTAGACTCTCCGTGAAACAGGTTGAATATATTTAACTTTGGTTCAACTCATCTGAATTTTACCAAAACAGCAGTAGTTGGAGGACAGGCATTCTGGGTCAGAATGCCTATGCTAGCACAACCTCCTGTGGCCTATTGGTGAGTGAAGGTAAAATGTCATGGCTCAGTTCTGTGCCAGATTTCAAGTGAACAGTGGGCACAGGAAATAGATTGGGGCTGGGCCAGAAGGATTAATTCACTAGTGGGTAGTCAGCAACTGAAATTACAGTGGCCTGGGAGGGGTATGGAGGATGGAAATTTGATCCTGCCAACAAGGACAGACAAGTGGAACTTGTCAAGTGGAACTTGGCAGCACAAGACTCCAGACTGAAACAATACACAGTCAGGAGTGTGGCTGGGCCTTAGGTCCTGACATTTGTACACAGTGGGGTTGAAGCAGACATGGAAATAAAAGAATGGAGTTTTGATCCTGGAAAGTTCTTGGCAAGAGCAAGGCTGACTATCAAGATCACTGCTAAAAGTTTTTCCAGGCAAAACTTTAAGTCCAATACTAAAATTGTGAATTGAAAACATGAGATAAGTCTAGTCCTATGAAATGGCAAATACAAAAAGAGGACCAAGAAATTACTAGAATTTACTAGGGTTACTCAGGCAAACCCAAATCAGGCTGGCTAGGGCCTGGAGCTCATGCAGAGCAAGGGGGGAAGGCAGGGTTCAGAGCTCACACTGTTATCTGTAAGCTTCTGTTTGTCTAACTCCTTTTTTCCACCACTGGTTTTCTCAGTGTTTGTACTGGTGTTGGCATCAGAGGAGGAAGAACAATTGGTAAGAAGATGGTGGTGAGGGTGAAATTCTACTCTGAAGTTCCATAAAGCTAAAAACTATGACAGGCCTTCTACCAGAACACAAGAACTTTATAGATGATAAGTTCTGTGGAGCACTTCACAGATACCATATCTAGGAAAACAGCATATTTCGAATTCAACCTTTATCAGGCTACTTTACTATACTGATTAATATTTAAAATAAACCTGAGAGAAGAATTCAGTTACATTTTTATTGGAGCCATATATGCCTTATTAAATCTCCTCCTGTAAGGAAAGTCTAATTTAAATTCACAAACACACTATATAAAAGAAAACATTTCCAATTACTCATGCATCCTTTAAAACAACATTTGGAGGATAATCTATGTGATGATATAAAACCATACTCTGTAACTAAGGGATAGACACATCTCTGCAGACCAAGCAAAGTCCCCATCTTCCAAATGATATACAGTTCATTCATCTCTCATTTGAAGTGGCATTACTCCATAGGCTTTCCACATAAACTTCCTGAACTACAAACAAGACAACCTCTCAAAAGTTACACTAAATATGTCTAGGCCATTTAGGAATGAGCTAGTAAATTCACCAAAATTAACAGTATTATTTGGGAGGAAAACTATGCTGACTCAAGGAATGACAAGGTATTCAGGTAAAAAGTGGAAAATAAATATTAATGTAGAAACACATAAGGAAATTTACTTTTATTTTAATCATCTTCTTTAATTTTGTGTTTATGAGGATGGATATAAAATACTAGTTCTGATAATTTCACATTGTTTTACCATGTTCAATGTCATCAGGTTGACTGCAATTAAAAGCTAAATTAAGATTAAAAGAAGTTCATATATTTGCTCACTCTAGCTTTAAATAAAAAGATTTCTGTAATACAATAATCATTATTATTAATAAGGAAGAAATAGGAAAGTAACAATCTAAAGAATTCTTAAGGTACTCATAAATAATCTTAAGGAATAAACTAATATTTTGGTATTTCCTTGCCCCAGGAAGAAAGACGATAATGCATATTCATATATTTTTCTAATCTTTAAAACATTTTCTAAATAAATTTTAATGTGGACTTAATATAAAACTATTCTTATTACAACAATTCTACTTTCTCTAAATGATACCAATTCCACAAATTCCTATTCCCCAGAAATCCTTTGCCTTAATTTTCCATGACAAAAATTATTTAAATATATTTCCATCACAAAATCTCTTACAATGTCAAGCCCATTTGAATTATTATCCAACAATACTAAAAAAAAAACAGAATTTCATCATCACTATTTACCTATTCTTGTGTTATACTGAAGCTCACAGTATCCAGCCTACATAAACCATCTAACTCAGACGTACAACATGATTATTTTCCAATGAGTAAGATAAAGTTGTATCTGCATAAAAAAATTCCTTCAATAATAATATGCCTTATAGATCCACAAACACTAATTATAAAAAAGAACTATCACTAGATATACATTCAGCTAACTGGGGCAAATCATATAAATAAAACGAAGGAAAAGATATTTAGTTTCAGAAGAATGGGATGGGAACTACATGTGTTGGAATAAACGCTGGAGGGAAAAGCACATTCCATGCATCTTGCAATATTGGCTTCCATTACAAATGGGTACACCCAACAATGCAACTATCCCATAGTATTTGAAACAGAAAGTATTCATTTATATGGGGCCACCACAATTCTGTCTATATGTATGTATCTCTTCTAGGTCCCACATTCCCCCTTCTGAAAAGTACATCCTCATGAACAACCTCTCTTTGAAGAAAATACATGGGGAATGGATGAAAGACATCAATTACTGAGGATGGTTCATAAAATATAATGATCTCACAATCTATAACTATTTGTATTACAGAATTATGAACCATGATTACACTTAATTCAAATACTGACCATGAAGAAAGGCTAAAATGGAACATGGAGTAGGTTATCTTGACAGAACTCAGAAATGAAAGATCAGTGATAAGCAAGCAGAGAAATAAACCATAGACTTAACAACACAATTTCTCTGATGAATATATGTTTCTACCAATGGGATATGTCCATTCACACTACAAACAAGACAACTGCATGGGATGGGGGCACATACCCAAACGATTTTTCAACAGGTTCATAGGACACTTGAACATAAACAAAGGATTGCATACTCAATATCTGTCCATATGGATGCAATACCAAAAACATAGCATTCTCTTCACTTCCAAACTGCATGAAAGAAGAGTTGCACAAATGCATGGGCAGGCAGATCAAGATCAAATACAACACACAACTAGCCACGAACATAAGCAGATATACTGCTGCAGTTTTCTCCGTCAAAGACTCTAACTTTAAAACCAAGCACAAGACCCCCGTATTCTAAGGAGGTTGTGCCAGAAAAGGGTTCCAGAAAGGAGACCCATTACAATTCAGCAAGCACTGCTGAGCTAGGACTGACTGATGAATGTGTAAGCAACACACCACCTAAGTACTTTCACCTGCTTCATTCCAAGACAAACATTTATTTCTTGGATACTTTGTATAATTCAAGCAAGGGGCCCCTAGAGGACATTACATCAGATGCTGTCATAAACACCCTATGATATCAAATGATGGCCCCACCAGGCACTCGCATGCAAGCGTGGATGGGCTCACACAGGTACAGGTACACACATACACAGTCTATCAGCCCAGGCAGACCTCATGTTTAATGCCTAGGATCCCTCATCAGAGGGACAGAAATCAAACAATGTAAGGTTCGGTGGGGTGACCTCCGCTCTCTCCTGGCCATCTCTCTCCTTATGAACATCCCATTACAGGCACTAGCAGGGCCCACAGGGATTTCCCAACCACAGTCTAGTAGCTGCAACTTCCTCTGCACCTCATTGCCTTCTGCAGATTTCAGCCCCACCCCAAACACAAGTACACAGAACAACCCCTTTGGTTCCAGCCACAATTCCCTCCTTTTAACTTCTCGAACACAAATATGTCCTACTAGCACAGACAACATTTTCCTCTGTAGCAAGCACATAAACAAAGGCACCAAGCCATCCATCCATTACTGCCACTGGCTTTGCTGAGCACTGTGTGGCAGTGCAGTCCTTACCTGCCAGTTGAGCTCCAGGCGGCCTTCCCATGGCAGTACCCTACACCTCCCGAAAACGCTGGGGCCATCCGGTCCACCATCTTTTGTCTCCTGCCTCTTGGCTGACGTCAGCTAGCTGTTGTCTGTAAGATCTCAAGTCCCTGCCTGGGGCCGTGCTTCCATTCATCACCCAGTGTTCCCAGAAGCACTGATACCTGTGGAAACTAACGAGGAGCACTGGATATAGGATGGCATAGAATTGTCCCCTGGGTGTCCCAGGGGTGGTGTGCACCCCTGGCTCCAAGAGAGATCCTCCGGCAGGCCTCTGTGCCCAGTGTCATACTCTGCATACGGGCAGTGGCTGTGGCACAGGCCCAAAAGTCAGCACTCCTGCTGGGAAGGGCCGCCTGCCCCACAACCCTGGTTCCCCTTCATGCCCTGGCCCTTTCTGGTCACACCTTCCCTACACACAAACACACAAACACACACACACACTCACTCTCCACCTATCTGTAACCCTTCTAATTTCCCACCCCTTCACTTTGTACTCTCTTTCCCTAAAGGCAACAAAAGACCCTCCAAGTGGTAGGAGGGCCTGTCCAGCCCCAAGAACAACTCCTCTGCCTGGTGCTCTTGGTCCTGCCTACTGCTGGCCCACTCCTCCTCCCCTTTCTCCTAGTCTTCCTACCAGTCAATACGCCCCGCCCCCACCCCAGCAGTCCTAGCACGCCTGTAATGCAGGAGCTGCCTGTTGGAAACCCAAACCTGACAGGCTTCTGAGCATACCCAGTTGCCCTGCTGGTGCCTAGCCTGCCTACCTCCCACGTGTTTTCTTGGCTTGGGTCTTCTGCCTGGTAGGAGGCATGGAAAGACAACAGGGGGAATCCAGCAGGAGGTGCAAATGGGGGGGCGTGGCGACCTGGCTTGAATCTGGAGCCAGGAAAGCTGCCAGAGGATAAGGACCAGCCCTCTGGTCTATGCCTCAGGTGCGGGAGGTTGCACTCCAGGGCGGGTGGCTTCTGGGTGGCTTCTGGATGGCGGGCAGCAAGGAAGACGGGAGACTAGATGCTTCCTGCAAAAGGAGCCTCACGCTCAAGACGCCCCTCAGTTTACGCTCATGTGCTCTGGTGAGATATGGCGGCCGGGTGGAGCCAAGAGAGGCCCTCCGAGATGATTTCGCGGTTTTCCTTCTTGCAACGCGATCCACCACTTGCAAAGGTGCAGTGGTGGGCGACAGTTCACAGCCTCTTCTCTGGCTTAACCTCGCGGGGATGGCTCACTGATGCTGGCGACTTCACTAAAGGCGGTCCATAAGACGCCTCCCAGCCCACCAAAGGGCATTTCCACTGGGGACCTTGAGGTTGTGCGCCACCCAACAGAGTGTCACCGTATTTATATATGCGTGTGCACACACACACACACGCACAGATATGTTTCATAATATTACATATGTAACATATTTATGTATATATATGTGTGTGTGTGTATATATATATATATATATACATATGAGAAACAGAAACCTGAAAGAAATACAGGAACCCCTGCATTCTGAATCCTCTTCCCTTCCAAAGTGCATGAAAGAAGAGTTGCACAAATGCATGGGCAGGCAGATCAAGATCAAATACAACGCACAATTAGCCAGGAAGATAAGCAGAAATACTGCTGCAGTTTTCTCCGTCGAAAACTCTAACTTTAAAACCAAGCACAAGACCCCCGTGCTCTAAGGAGGTTGTGCCAGAACAGGGTTCCAGAAAGGAGACCCATTACAATTCAGCAAGCCCTGTTGTGCTAGGATTGACTGATGGATGTGTAAGCAACACACCACCTAAGTACTTTCACCTGCTTCATTCCAAGACAAACATTTATTTCTTGGATACTTTGTATAATTCAAGCAAGGGGCCCCTAGAGGACATTACATCAGATGCTGTCATAAACACCCTATGATATCAAATGATGGCCCCACCAGGCACTCGCATGCAAGCGTGGATGGGCTCACACAGGTACAGGTACACACATACACAGTCTATCAGCCCAGGCAGACCTCATGTTTAATGCCTAGGATCCCTCATCAGAGGGACAGAAATCAAACAAAGTAAGGTTGGGTGGGGTGACCTCTGCTCTGTCCTGGCCATCTCACTCCTTATTCATATGCCATTACAAGCACTAGCAGGGCCCACAGGGATTTCCCAACCACAGTCTAGTAGCTGCAACTTCCTCTGCACCTCATTGCCTTCTGCAGATTTCAGCCCCACCCCAAACACAGGTACACAGAACAACCCCTTTGGTTCCAGCCACAATTCCCTCCTTTTAACTTCTCGAACACAAATATGTCCTACTAGCACAGACAACATTTTCCTCTGTAGCAAGCACATAAACAAAGGCACCAAGCCATCCATCCACTAGTGCCACTGGCTTTGCTGATCACTGTGTGGCAGTGCAGTCCTTACCTGCCAGTTGAGCTCCAGGCGGCCTTCCCATGGCAGTACCCTCCACTTCCCCAAAATGCTGGGGCCATCCCGTCCACCATCTTTGTCTCCTGCCTCTTGGCTGACGTCAGCTAGCTGTTATCTGTAAGATCTCAAGTCCCTGCCTGGGGCTGTGCTTTCATTCATCACCCAGTGTTCCCAGAAGCGTTGCTGCCTGTGGGAACTAAGGAGGAGCACTGGATATAGGATGGCATAGAATTGTCCCCTGGGTGTCCCAGGGGTGGTGTGCACCCCTGGCTCCAAGAGAGATCCTCTGGCAGGCCTCTGTGCCCAGTGTCGTACTCTGCTCCTGGGCAGTGGCTGTGGCACAGGCCCAAAAGTCAGCACTCCTGCTGGGAAGGGCCGCCTGCCCGACAACCCTGGTTCCCCTTCATGCCCTGGCCCTTTCTGGTCACACCTTCCCTACACACAAACACACAAACACACACACACATTCACTCTCCACCTATCTGTAACCCTTCTAATTTCCCACCCCTTCACTTTGTACTCTATTTCCCTAAAGGCAACAAAAGACCCTCCAAGTGGTAGGAGGGCCTGTCCAGCCCCAAGAACAACTCCTCTGCCTGGTGCTCTTGGTCCTGCCTACTGCTGGCCCACTCCTCCTCCCCTTTCTCCAAGTCTTCCTACCAGCCAACGCGCCCCGCCCCCACCCCAGCATGCCTAGCACGCCTGTAATGCAGGATCTGCCTTTTGGAAACCCAAATCTGACTGGTTTCTGAGCATGCACATATGCCCTGCTCTTGCCTTGCTGCCTACCTACCACGCGTTTTCTTGGCTTGGGTTTTCTGCCTGGCATGGGGCATCGAGGGCCAACAGGGTGATCCAGCAAGAAGAAAGGGGGCGTGGGCGAGCGGGCACAGCCCTGGAGCCTGGAAAATGATGCATGCTCCAGGCCGCTGCCTCAGGTGCCGGAGGAGGCGCTCCAGGAGGCCAGGCCAGGTCCCGTCTGGGTGGTGTGCAGCGGGGAATAGGGGGACTCCATGCTTCCTGAAGGCAGGCGCCTCACGGGTCCTGCACACACTGAAGGGACAGCCCTTATGGTTTACGCGCATGCGCTCTGGAGAGCGACGGCAACCGTGTGGAATCAAGAGTGGTGCTCCTGGTCGTCTTCACGGTTTTCTTGTCTGGCCGTGCTCCACCACAGCACAGGGCTGTGGTGGTGGGCCAGAGTCCACGCCCTCTTCTCTGGCTTCGCCTCCAGTGGACCGCTCGCTCATGCTGGCAGCTTCAGTAAAGCGGCCCTTGAGACACCTCCCTGCCTGGTGATGTGCCATTTTCCACCAGTGGTCATTGCCATTCGGGGACCTCAAGGCTGTGTGCCACAGAGTGTCACTGTATTTATATATATATACATACACACACACACACACACACACACACACACACACACATGCTACATAGTATTAAATATGCTACATAGTATTAAATATGTAACATGTTACTATATATACATATGTACCAGAAGCAGAAAACTGAGAAATACCCAAACCCCTGCATTGAATTCACTTCCAACCTGCATGTAATAAGAAGAGTTGCACAAATGCATGGCTCAGGCACATCAAGATCAAATACAACACACACCTAGCCAGGAAGATAAGCAGAACCTACTGCCCCAGCTTTCACCCTCTAAGCCTCTACCTGTAGAAACAAGCAGAAATCAGCCCTGCTCTAAGGAGCCTGTGCCAGAAGGGGGTTCCACAAAGGAGATCCATGACAATTCAGCAACCACTGCCAAGACTGTACTGATGGACTGGATATGCATACAACACACCACCTAAGTATTTTCACCTGCTTTATTCCAAGACCAACATTCTTTTCTTGGATACCTAATGTGTCATTCAAGCAAGGGGTTCCTATAGGAGGCTGGGTCGGATGCTGTCATAAACATCCTATGAAATCACACCAGGGCCCCACCGGGCACTCATATACAAGTGTGGATGGGCGCACTCAGGGACAGGTGTACACACGCATGCACACGCCCACAGTCTATCAGCTCAGGCAGATCTCATGTTTCATGCCTTGGATACCTCATCAGAGGGAGAGAATTAAAACTGAAAGTAAGTTGGGTGGGGTGACCTCGGCTCTCTCCTGGCCATCTCTCCCCTTATTCCCATCCCATTACAGGCACTTGCATGGCACACAGGAATTTCCCAACCACATTCCGGGAGCTGCAACTCCCTCTGCTCCCGATCACCTTCTGCAGTTTTAAGCCCCACCCCACACCCAAGTTCACACAACAACCCCTTTGGTTCCAGCCACAATTCCCTCCTTTAGCCTCTCTAACAAAAATATTTCCTACTAGCACAGAAAACATTTTCCTCTTCAGCAGGGAGATACAACAAGAAACCATGACATCCCTGCATCCACTATTGCCACTGGCTTTGCTGAGCACTGGGTGGCAGTGCAGTCCTTACCTGGCAGTTGAGCTCCGGGTAGCCTTCCAGGGCAGTACTCTCCACCTCCCCAGAACACTGGAGTTGTCTGGTCCACCATGTCTCTGTCTCCCGCCTCTTGGCTGACTTCAGGTAGCTGTTGTCTGTAGGACCTCAAGTCCCTGCCTGTAGCTATGCTTCAATTCTTCACCTAGTCTTCCCAGAAGCACTGCTACCTGTGGGAACTAAGGAAGAGCACCGGGTAAAGGAGGGCATGGATTTGTCCCTTGGTGTGCAACCCTGGCTCCAAGAGAGCTCCACCCCCGAGCCACTGTGCCACGCGTCATGTTCAGCCTCTGAGCGATGGCTGAGGCACAGGCCAAATGGCACTGCTCACCCTGGGAAGGGCCACCTCCCCAACAACCCTGGTTCTCCTTCATGCCCTGGCTCTCTCTGGCCACGCCTTCACGCCACACACACACACACACACACACACACACACACAAACACTTCCTTCTCCACTTACTTTTTAACCCTTCTATTTTGTCTACTTTATTTTGTACACTTTTCCAAAAGGCAACAAGAGACACTCCAAATGGTAGGATGCCCGTCCCACCCCAAGAACTCCTCCTCTGCCTGGTGCTAGGGTTCCTGGCTGCTGCTGGCCTGCTCCTCCTCCCCTTCTGCCTAGCCTTCATACCTGCCCATGCGCCCCACGCCCACAGTCACTGCCCCCCCCACCGCCTCCGTCCCCAGTACTGGTAGCACTGCTGTAATGCAAGAGTTGCCTGTTTGTAACCCAAATCTGACTGCCTAATTGACCTGCTGTCGCCTTGGCTGCCTACCTCCCACGCGTTGTCTTGGCTTGGGTCTTCTCCCTGGCAGGGAACATCGAAAGCCAACAGGGTTATCCAGCAGGGGAAGCGAGGGGGCGTGGTCGAGCTGGCATAGCGGTGGAGCTAGGAAAGCCACAGAGGCTAAAGTGCGCACTCAGGGCAGCTGCCTCAGGTGTGGGAGGAGGCGCTCCAGGAGGCCAGTCCAGGTCGGGTCCGGAGGCGTTTGGCGGGGAAGATACAGCACTCCGCGCTTTCTGGAGGCAGGCGCGTCACAGGTCCCGCACACACTAAATGGAAAGCCCTTGTGGTTTTCGCGCATGCGCTCTGTAGTTCGACGGCATCCGTGTGCAGCCAAGAATGACGCTCCTGGAGCACTTCGCGATTTTCCTGGCTGGCTGTGCTCCACCTCGCAGGGTTAAAGTGGTGAGTGAGAGTCCTCAGCCTCTATATGTACAAACACACACACACACACACACACACAAACACAAATATGTTACATAGTGTTACATGTATAACATTATTACTCTCTCTTTCTCTCTCTCTCTCTTTCTCTCTCTCTCTCTCTCTATATATATATATCTATATATATATATATATATAAATACTCATTTGTCAGATTACCAGGTGAAAGGGAGCTCCACTCCTCTCTTCTGGGTAAATACAATTAAAACCTGTGCGTAGTGACTCTCTTTGCAAGATCCAAGCTGGAATCCCATGCTAAGACTTCTCTGCAATGCAGGGTTGGCACAATGAACAAATTGAAGATTTTGAAAACAGCCAAAATTCATTAATATTAGTTAACAGAAATATATACCTGAAGAGCCCACTTTGAATTTTTTAACATATAATGATGCAGGAAATCAGGATATACATGTCGTGAAATTTGAAGTTCACAAATGTGTGTGTATATGTATATGTGCTCACACACCTTGGAAAGGGGAGTTTGAAATCTGCTGAGATTAAAATGAAGGGAATATATAGTTTATGGTAAGTTTGAACACAAATAATTGCCTTTTCATCTTTCAATTCAATGCTTCTTATGTGTAACTGCAATGATTGAAAGGGCATCTGAATAATTTTAAGTTAATTTAAAGACTCATCTCAACCTCAAATACACCCCGGTATTATTTTTCCCATCCATTTAAAATGTAATCTATTCCTTCACTTAGATTTTAGTGAATGGCTTGGAAGAGATTTTCCATATCATAAAACATGTTTATTTAATCAAGGACTCTACCCACACTTTCTCCTTTTTGGTGCACTTTTGTTAAAATGTACCTTTATTTTGGATAATGCTTTGAGTGTAATTCAGGGTAAAATGTTCAGAACAAAGCAAGGCAAAGTGAAGGGCAGAATACCAGATTAATGACAGTGTGGGAACCACAGGCACAAGTGACCAAGTTTGAAATGCTTGTTATAGGTGAGAAGAGACAACTGCTTATAAAGTAGAGATTCCAAACTTAAGGAAGCTTCTTTTCACAGCATATTTCATCTAGTTCCCATTTTATTAAATGATGGGGTGGTATCAGTCATTAAGTAATCAGAAAAGACTTGGGTTTCTAGCGACTTTATTTTTTAATTTTTATACACTCTCTTCAACCATTTGCATTAAAATGGAAGTGAGATTTTTAAAAGAAGGAATGAATTTAGGGAGTTGCTTCTACTTTGTTAATGTGGCACCTCAGCATTGTGGCAGGCTGTGAGGGGGGAAGGCTGCTTCCATTTGCTGAATGATGGTTATCTCTCAGGCAAGGAGAGCCTGAGCCTCAAGTTGGTAAGAGAGTCAGGTGACAGAGTCGGGGACTTGTGAGTGTTATAAATACAAGTTTTACTGATTTCCTATGGACAAAAAAAGGAAAAGACAGAAAACTCCTTGCCTCTGTAAAGTACAGGATCTAGGGTTGGATTCAGCAGGATGCTATCTAGTGAAGGCTATATGCTAATTTTGCAGATATTATGCTTTAGTTATGTATTGCTTTAGTTATGTATTGTTTAGTTATGTATTGCTTTTATTAAAATATCTAAAAGCTTGGCAGTTTCCTAATGTACATTCTCTGAAAGCGATCTCTACAACAGAGCACATGGTTGTCGGGCAGGCTTCAGCTGGTTTCTTTAGGGCTTTGACAATGAGATGAATCTGCAAAGTGACATTTACAAGGAAACACATGTCTAATTTCACAATTAGCCTGTTTTGCCTTGTATCTAAACTAGCTCAACAAAATTGTTAAGCATTCAACTGGTTACAGAGGGAGGAAAGCAAGATAGGTACAAACAAAATCACAGCCGATTACTTAGGCTAAATCTAGTGCCTCTAAGCTTGAAATTGTAACTTCAATGTCACCTGAAGTAATGTTCAGTCTGGGCAGTGCAGGATAATGCAGGGGATTGTAAGAGTCAATTTATTAAGGAGAAATTGTTCCTACTTAAAAAAATGAAAGCTCTTATGCTATGTTTGGCAAAATGTTTCATTTTTTATTAGACTCTTTCATTTTAACCTTTCTCCTGAAGGTGATTTGAAGGTTATTCCCATTGACGATTTAGTGTAAAAACTTCTTTACCAAAAGCTCTAACAGACGTTCTTCCCATTTTGTCTTCTGTTTTTGAAGTACATTCACCACTTCAATATTTTTGACAGAAATGTTTTTGCACTTTTAATTTTTTATAAAAATCCAGTGACACTAAGTCTATGGACTCTTCTTAAAATATTAACAGGAGAGAAAATAAGCATGGAAATGCTGTATCCAACTTCACCATGCTGAATTGACAGAATTGAGTTTACTATAATACTTTGTAATTTATTCTAAATGGGGAAGTTACACATGATTTAGATGTAAGAGTTTTAGTGAAATTGTCTCTTTTATAAGCTACAGTCTGTTTCAAATCACTATATAGAAGAATACAAAGCATGTTACAATCTATATGCTTCTTCAGTAGGTAAAGTGCAAATGTTAACTTAAAGTTAATATTGTGAGTCTTTGAGGGTCTGCTTGATGATAATGGGAAATACTTTTTGCATAAGAGGTTTATTTATTGGGTCAAAACAAAGATAAAACAAGGAGTTAGGCACTTTTCTTCCTTCTTTTTCTATTTCCTTATATTTCTTCTTTTAAAAAATATCTTTTGATTGCCCCAAAATGGAGAAAAATGGGATATGGGGACCCAGCAGCAAGTAAGAGACTCCAAAAGGCATGCTCTGCTGTCAAATGGGAGGGTGAATCTGCCCAAGATGAGATGATCTGTACTTCTGCCCAGCCTGCCGTGATGTCTTGCACCTGAACCTTTGACCTGGGATCTGATTCCTGAATTCATGATGAATAATTATTCATAAATTGTCCTTTGCTGATTATTTAAGGGATTGTTGATGTAGAAGGCTAGGAACTGAGTCTGTTGGAACTGAAACACAGGGGATAGGAAACTGTCATATTTTTCTACTTGAGCCATGGGATGTCAAACTTGAACAGCCAATTTAACCTTGCTGGTTTGTTTCAGATATTTAAAGTACAATAAAAATATCCTCAGGGGAGAAAGGCTGTTTCTTGTCAGGAAAATTGGAGAATGTATTTATGTCCCTATTGTTTTTAATTAAAATAAACCCATCTGGACCAGCGTCCCTTTTGTGACATTAAGCCACCTACATGGGGTTTGTTTTTCTTGCCAAGTATTTCATACATTGAATGTTGTCTTACCTTTCCATCAGCTACTGATTTTATGAAGTTGATTGAAGTTTTAAGAAAACTTAAAGCATTCAATCTTAATGTGTTCCAAACAAGAACTTAGTCAGTTTTGGAATTCTGTACCTGGAAATTTCATGTTTTATGTAGAAAGTTTTAGTTCTTGGCATTAACAGAGTCTTGCTTCACTCTGCCATGGGGAATCAGTTCTGTGAAAGCCAGAACAGGAAGACTTTGAACCTTTAAAAAGTAATAGAGCCTTGCTAAAGGTGATTTTGAAAATAAACTTTGGTCGATGCATTTTAAAGAGTACTGCAGCGTTAATTTTCAGCGTGTTTTTAATCACCTTAGCTTTTCCTCTAGTACCAGATCTCAATGTTCCGCACTTGAATTTTTAAAACTCTGTGTTGCACATAACTTTGCACCAGGCAGCCATGTCTTAGATACAGCATTTTTTATTCCAAGCTTACCAGTGCCTGAGCCATAGCAAGAGGCAAGATTATTTGTTTAGAAACATGTAATTAAAATGAGCTTTGAAAAACTTTAGAAGATCAATGATCTATTCCCCAAAATTTCTTAAGAGTGCTAAACCCAGGGACATAAAGTCAAAAAGTCTCACCTAATGAATGAGTCTCACTGTCCCAGGCTGGGTTCTTAGGTTCACAATCTCAGCAATTCTGAAAAGCAATATTTTCATGATCCTCGGGCTCACCATCATCACCAACTTTTGTCCCTGAGATTGCCAAGCACATCAGATATTTTAGAATACTTGATTCACTTTTTTTTATTAAGATTAATATATGTGTATATTTAAGGTAGAAATTAACAAAATGCAGGGAGATAATAATTTAGGTACTTTCTTTATTTGTTTTTCTCTGCATGTAAATCTAGATGGGATCTTTCTGTTTATATAATTCCATGCCCTGTTTTGTAAAATAAATGCATCAAAGTATGTAATTTGCTATTTTTAGGAGAAAGAACATACTGTATTCCATGAGACCTGGGTTCTAGCCAGGTATTTAGCTTGTTTTTTTTTTTAATTTTTAAGGGAAGATTTTTAAAGGCCCTTTAGATGAATAATAATAAAATTACAGAAATTAATAATAATAATTATTATTATTAAGTTTGGTCTGATATTAAATTGTCTTTTTTTCTGTCTGCCTCTTTCCTGGTCTTTCAAGATGGATATCATTATGAAGCTGCAGGCTGGTATGTTACTCATGGGTGTGTGGCCATGGGACGTGGTAACTTGTAGTGTGACCCAGGCAGACCCAATTCCTTTAGCGTCACTGGTACCCTGAACCCCAAAACCACCATCATCATTACCACCATAAGGTTTTTACATGTGAACAGTGATTTACATCCAAGAAGTAAAACAAAACAAAACAATGCTATTCTTGTCTGTCCCGAGCACAGAGGGTACAGAGGGTAGAGGGAAAATTATTACTTTCATTTTATATTTGATTAAAATTGATTAGAGAATTTGTCCAGGAACACACATCTGGTAAGGGGTGGATTGGAACCACAGTTCAGACTTTCTGACTCTAGGGCTAATGTTAACAAAAAAAAATAAACAACAATAATAACAACAAAAAACTCTTAGTAGGGTATCAGTCTGCAGTTTCAATCTGCATATAAAATTAAGAGGAGGCAGATAATGGTGATATTAACAACATAATTAAATTAATAACTGAGTTTATTAAGAGCTTATTTTACGTTGGGCACTATGCCAAGACTTGGCTGGATTATCTCATCTGATCATCACAACTCTTTGAGATGACACTATTACTATCCCCATCTTGTAGAAAAAGCAGTTGAGCACAGAGGCACAGAGAGATTAAGTACACACACAGCTGAGAGATGGGGGAATGAAGATGGGACTTGAGGGATTTGAACTTAAAGGGAGATTCTCACAGTGGTCATCAGAAGGCCAAGCTGTCCAACTAAAAAAAAATATCTTTTTAAAGCTCATTATTTAACTGTTAGAACATTTAAGAAAACTCAAAGTACACTATGTATTCTTTTGTGTCTTTTTTCAATTTTTATAAAAATAAACATTTTGATATCTTCTCAGATGAAAATTGTTTTTTGAAATGTGACTTTATTAAAGACATTAAAAACAAAAACTTGGAGTTACTTGTCTTTGTTATATTTTATCCTAAATTAATGTTCTCTGTAGTTTTGAAGAGTATCTAATTCATTCATTTTAGTCCATGCTTTGTGGATAATATACCTGATAATGCACCTATTGTTTTATCTGGTATTTATTATTGTTAGTCACATGTACTATTGGCTTAGTTTTTACAAGGTTTTAGTGTGTGCTACATGTTAATGTGCTATATAATTTATTTACTAATATATATATACATATTTATGTACATTTAAATCTAAAGGAAATATTTTAATCATGCATGATTTTTTTTTCTGTAGATGTCAAACTATCTGAACCTACTTTGAGAGACCTAATAATAAGCATTTGACTGTTGGCCATAGAAATAGCTTGGCCCACAATCTTCATTAGTCAAGGTTTAAAATGGGATGGTTGGCGAAGAAGCAGCTTTTAAGATGTATTGAAACAGTGACGAGACAGTCATGAATAATTTTAAGTGAATCTATTGGTCATCTCTTTTATATACTAAAATCAGGGTTATGTGACTGTGTTTTTATGGGTTGCCTAGAGACAAGTTGGCCTTAATTCATTTTTGTTATTTATGGGATAAAGTGTTCGGCTCACTTTGATTTCCATCTGTATAAGTCAGCTTTGGTTTCTGCATTATCAGATGGGGTCAAGGAAGAGAACTGGTTCTCATTTTTTTTTTTGAGCCAAAGTTGACCTTGAAAAGAAGAGACATGTATCCTGCATTAGTCACGGTGGCAATCAGCCCCTGGGTTTGGATTACATGAAATTATTAGGGCCTGGACACCTAATGATGAAATTGCTTCCTCAGCCACTGTGACTCATTCCACATCACTTGTTAGGGTTTCTTGTCCTCCTGACCATGCACGTGGCCCCTCCTCTGCCATGCTCATTGTCTCCTGGAAATTTGATGAACCCTTGACTTTTAAGAGTGGACAAGGTGCTCAAGGGCCCTCATGCGCAAGGCATTCTGTGACACTTTCAAGCCTTTACGTGTTTGTTGAAAATCCCACATCACATTACACCACATCACATCAGAGGAGGGCTTCTCTTCTGATTTGCCAATCTTGTTTGCACTCCCACAATCTGGTCTTAGGAAACCTTGATTCATCTGAATCCTTCCTATTTTTTTCCCAGGTATCAATTCCATTTCTCAGTCCCTGGAGCTTATTGCTTGTGGTCCAGTTAGGTATCATGACTGCTGTTCATTTAACTACTGTCTCAGCACACTGACTACCTATAAAATTCAAAATGGCAGACACCAAGTCATACTGTATGTATATGTATTTGTATTTCCCACATTGTTCTTCTGATTGTGAGTGCCTGTGAGAATTTGTTGTATGGATGAAGTTCTGCATTTTTTTCTCCTAAGACTTTCATCCAGCAGGCTCTTCAGTGTCAGGCACTGTGCTGGACGGTAAGGAGCCCTGTGGAAGACAGCTCCTGGCCTGGATGAAGACAGTCCAAGGCAGGATTCAGGCAGTAAAGGCATAGTTCCCACGGGGAACTTCTCTAGCATGGGCTAAAGAGAGACAAAGTGTGTCCTAGGAGCACAAGGCCTGGACACTGGTCCAATGGGTGATAAGGGTGGAGGAACCTCTGGGACTGCTGTCTGGGGTAGTGACATCTCAGGTGAGTCTTGCAGAGAAGGAAGAAGGGAGGCATAGGGCAAGTTCATTGTGCTTCAAGAGTTGCAAGTGATTAGAATACTAAGGGAGTGAATTGCCCCAACAGGGAAGAGGGGGACAAGCAGGCAACACAAAAAGAAAACAGAGAGCCAAGGCTGACAAGGGAGGGGACTTCATCTTAGGCTGGAGGGGTGGTAGAGACCAAGCAGCTGCCTGGGGAACTGGTAGGTACCTCTCGAGCTATGAACCCAACTCTTTCATGAAGTTTAAAACTTGTCAGGCACGAATTTGCCCAGGGTAAAAAAATTAGCAAATTGATATGCTTCAGCTCACCAGGTCAGCAGTAAACATCTTAGAATGAAGATGATTACGGGCCTGTTCAATCAGAATTTGAGGCAATTGCTTTGATGATAAGAAAACAAATTTCATTTTTTCTTATGTTAGAGTATATGGATTATCGTAGTAGGACACTCCTTCCCTTTCTGTCCAGAAGGTTCTTTACACATAGGCTTAGCAAGAAAGAGAAAGTGACCAGGTGGCAGATGGCATTTCTGCTGGATCACACAGGGCAGATGACTCCAATTTTGTTTTCTTTTTAATTTCAATTCCTCTTCTTCATGGAAGTAAAGGAGCCCTGGAATAAAGAGAACTTGTAACTCTTGTGAGTCCATATTTATCCTTGAATAAAGATAATTTTTTTTTTTAATTTTAGTGCCACCAGTGATGTATCTGGCAAAGAATGAAGCAGAAGTTCCACCAGTATCCCACGGGAGAGGAAGCCTCTCAAGGGACCCGACAGTAGGCTGGGTACTTACCCACAGACTCTAAGTCCCATTGTCACTTTTACAGTTTCCCAGGTGACAAGGTCACCAATTGCTTCCCTTCATCAGTGTCTTCTTCTGTTATGTGGTGGGGATGATCCTAGTATCCTTTTATAGAGTTGCCTTAGAATATGCTCAATATTCTACTATTAGATTTTTCCCTTTCTCCATATTTAGGCTTAAACAATGTAGCAAGTATTTATTGAGCTCCTATTGTATGCTGGACACTTTTCTTAAACATTTTACTCATTCCTTTCAGTCAAGTGAGATGATATACTTTTGGGGGGATGGGCAGGAAACTAAAGAACAGAGCTAAAATAAGTGGTTGAGGAATTTTAGGTAGTGAAAAAGGCTTCATCCCAAGTTAGTGTTCATTTCACCACACGCAGGTGTTCTGTGTAATCTATGAATCATTTTTGATAACCCTAACTCATAACTTCCTTGTTAATATAACACTTGGATTCTTTCAGTTTCAAGTCCTTAGGTTTATGACCTTCAAATATTTTATTTATAGGCAGATTCTATCAGTAGGTGAGAATCAGAAATTTTATAAATACTTTTCAGCAAAAATAGTGTGGGGGTGCAAATGGTTATTTATCACAGCATGCTTCATATTAAAATATCTGACAGAAGCTTATTATTTTCTTGGCAAAGTTCTAGGTCTCCAGAAAAGGATTAGAAATACTCTTTCCCAATGTCATTTGTCTAAAATACTAATTGTCAGAGCACCCAGAAACCTCCTGTGCTCACTAGAGCTTCTTTTTTAAAAAAATTTTTTTATAATCAGAAAAAAATAATGTAAGGTGCCAATCTGAATGCAAATTGCCCCCTTTTTAATTACATTATGGGTGTGAATTACCCCCAATGCCAAACATTTCTGCCCTGGATTCCAAAACTCCATGTCACATTTAGAGCTCCTATCACTCCTTGCAATCTCATAGTGGAAACATGTGTAGTGGCAATCATTATAAAAACCACTTGTGATAGTGCAGCACAATTTAAAATCTAGGATCATTGTTCTATATTTGAAATGTAACATCCAACCCTGTCAAACCTCCACCAACACCTAAATTTGAACAGTTCTGCTCAAAGTCTCAGAAATAAGAAATCACAAAGTTTTTGAACTCAAAGACTAGGGCTCTGGGTGAACAGGAGAGCATCCGCATGTTGGGTGTCCTTGGACTGCCCTTGGCTTGAGTTGGCTCATCTGCCATGTGGGGATAATATCTGTTCTATCAAAATGAAACTACTTTTTCAAGGAATACATAAAATTTTGCATTAGTTGTATGGAAAAGCCAAGGTAATGTCACAATAGGCCCAAGAGGATAGTGACTAAGGGAACAAAGACACTTATTCCTCTTTCTGGTACTGATCCCAGGACTTGAGTGGCCTGTTTTTTTCCATGTTGTCATTTTGGAGTTCTAGGTTCCTTGAAGATTGTTTATTGGCTGTTACTAGGGCAATGAGCTCATCCAATGGTCAGAACTGGGTTTCAAGCTGCAACAAGCAGGAAAAGGAAAACACTCATGGGTTATTTTCTAGTCGGGCTTGGAAGAGACACATTATTTCTGCTTATCTGCTACTAGCAGGAACAAAGTCACAAGTATCAAGTAGCTGCCAGGTGAGTGGGTAGGTGCACTGTCTGACTAGGAAGCATGGGTTTGACCATATTTCTCTTGCTATAGAAGAAGAGAATAGGTCTGAATGAATAAGTAATAGTACTTCCTACAGACGTGATGGTTAATGTGTTCCTAAAGTGAAAGTCAACTAATATTTGTACTTCCTCCATGAGCCAGCAGTGTATATACCTTATTTTATTTTCTCAATATCCCTACCAGGTAGATATTATTTTGCTGCAAAAGAAAATAAACCGTAGAGATATTTCAAGTTTAACCAAGTTCAAAGGGCTCAGACTGGGGTTGGAAATACATATATCTGATGTGAAGCAGGGTGCTCCCCACCATGTCAAGATTCAAAAGGGAAATGTTAATGAATAGGCTGGGCCAGAAGCCACCATGCTTGGAACTCTGATACTGTGGCATGCTGTTTTCATCCATGACTCACCACCTAACCCAAATGCAAGAATGAATAAAGATTTGCCTCTATTAACAAGTCTTCAGGGCAAACACCAAAAATCCTACAATGAGGTTTGGATGATGGGTTCAGTCTATGAGAGCAGAATAAAAGTGTAGGATCAGTAGTCGTATTGTGCTTTAAGAGTGTTTACTAGCTGTGCAGCCTTGAGCTAGTCACTTCACCTCTCTGAACTTCACTATATCTATGAATAGGGTTAATAGTTCATTTCTGTATCAGTGACTCATTTTGGGTCTTATATAGAAGAACAGAAGCAAAATCCTTTGTATTTTGCAAAGCATAGTTCACGTATGTTTTCACTGTGAGCAAGACTTAGAAGAGGTAGTGGGAAAGGGAAATGTTGCTCAGGTTAGTCGTGAAATGCTAAGAAGAAAAATATCAAAATTGTTCTGACCACAGGGTCAAAAGACCAGAAGAGTCAGCTCTTGCGTATTCTAAACAATACCATCCAGGTTTAATATCCTCAGTACAGGAATGTAGGGTTTGGAAACTATGGAGATCTTGTTCTAAATGGAGGTTTTCCTGTTCAGTATATAATGCTCCCGACATTTTAGATCCAAAGTGACCAAAATCTTAAAGATTATCCATTAATCTTTATCTCATGTTAATATTTATCTCATGATAAGATTAATAGCCCAGCCTGGTGACACCTGTGATCCCAGCTCTTAGAGAGACTGAGGCAGAAAGAACACAAATCCAAGGTCAGTCTCTGCAAGTTAGTGAGGCTCTGTCTCAGAATAAACATAAAGAAAGGCCTAGGGATGTGGCTCAGTGGTAGTGTTTGAATATGCAGGAGGTCTGGGTTGAACTGCCAGAACTGCAGGGGACTGCAGCCATTCTCCAGCCACTGAGAGTCCCACCACCATGAGCTGGCCTTCACTGAGCACTTACTGTATTCCAGGGGTGTGTGAAACATTTTCCAGGTTTTCTTCCATATGATCCTAATCCTAAACACATGGGTTCTGCAGATGAAGAAACTGAGGCTTAGGAGAAGATGAATTACTTATCCAAGATCACAGAACCTCAGCCCTGCAGAGACAGAATCCTAACAAAGAGATGTCACAGGGCTGACTCAGATGTCCATTGGCATTCTTGTCTTTCTACAGCCTTGCCAAAGAGTGCCTTGTGAGATTGTGGGTTTTCCCCCAATTTAAAAAGTTCAAGGTAGGTTTAACAACTGTATCTCCTCTCATTTTGATGTGCTCATCCTTTTTGATGAATGACACTGAAGGAACATAAGGATTTTCTTTATGAATTCTGATTATGTCTTTTGGATCATTTTTTCTATTGAGTGGTTGGATTTCTTATTTCCAAGAAATTTTTATATATGATGGAAACTGTCATTGTGTTTGGGACATAGGTGGTCAATCTCTTCCCAACTTTCTTGCTGTTTGCCTTAGTTTGGGTTTTTTTTAAAAGTGTTTTCTATCTTAGGTAAGAATTCAAAATGAGTTATATCACCTGGAGAGGCTGGGCCTGGGTGTGTGTGCGGGGGGGAAACAAACTATGTCCGCTTAAGTAAGAGCTCGTGACTTCCCACAACTCTGAATTTTTGTTATTATTTTTTATTTTTAATTAGTATATAATGATGGGATTTGTTACATACTTGTGAATGCGTACAATATAACAATACACTTTAGCCAACATCATTCTCTGGTGGGATTTGTTACAGAATTGTGGATATGTCCAATATACCAGTACACTCCAGGCAACATCATTCCCCTTTTCCTCCTCCTCTCTCCCCCAGCCCCCTTCCTCCACTCAATTCTCTTTGGTTTTCATGAGATCTCCACCTTTCTTTCTTTGTCTGTTTCCTCTCTAGCATCCATTTATGAGAAAAAACCCTTGACCTTCTGAGTTTGGCTTGTGTCACTTAGTAGAATGTTCTCAATTCATATTCCTGTGTTTCGTTGTTCTTTATGGCTGGACAAAATTCCACTGTGTCTATGTAGCACATTTTCTTTATCCATTCATTTGTTGATGGACACCTGGCCTACAGCTCTGAATTCTAATTCTGGTTCTGCCAATTCACTTTCAAACTGAATCATTCCCAGTTTAAATTTCAGATAACACTGCAGCCCTGGCAGGCTTCCCATGGAAGATCTTGAAGCAGAAGGCCCAGTTGGGCCACACCCAGGTTCCAGTCAAGTGCTCCACAAGTGTTAGCTCCTGGTGGTGGAGGTGGTAATGTTAGTGGTTGGTAGCATTGTGGCAGTTATTATTATTAATGTGATTATTATTATTATTATTATTTGCAGTACTGAGGATGGAACATATGGCCTCATGCATCTAAGTCTTATCCTACAAAAACTATGAGATAGAAAAAAAAACTATGAGATAATAAACATTCACTTTTTTTAAGCTACTAATTTTGGGGATGGTTTGCTATACACCTATAGATAGAAATATAATTCCTTCTAGAAAGCATTTTAGTGCTCAAAATGCAAAAGACACTTAAATAAACTTACTGAATAAATGTCTGACTGCAGAATCTTAATGATAATGGTCATGCAAGTAATTGGTACCTATTGAGCACCTACTATGTGCTGGTCTACAACAGATGCCTCAAAGCATAAATGAAGGGTAGGTACAATTCTGAGTGCCATTATAAAGAGAAGAAAACTGAGACCTAGGATTCAGAGCCCTGTCTGTTGATTTAGATCTTGAGATGTTGAAGTAATTCTTCTGTCCTCTTCATCTATCTTGAAGTTTGAATCTCATTCCTTCATTTTGCAGAAGAGGGAGGCTGAGACCCAGCAGGGACTTAAGTTGTGATTACATCATTAATCACAGAGCCTCCTGATAGCTGTCAGTGCACATTCTATCCCCCATCCTGGCCTGAGCCAGGGGACACCAACCTGCCAGGAAGAGCCGTCTCTGTCTCTGCATGCCCAACAATCCCACTGCTGATGGTTTCCTTATGTATCACCCAAGCATGGCAAATGCAGTTACCTAGTGACATTTGTGCAGAAGTTGAACTTCTTTACAGTCACTGCACCTACTTCTCCAGGAAGGAGTTCCTGTGTAATTGAGTGGACCAGGTAGGAATCAGATCTGGACCCATGATCTACATGGTCTCTCCTTATCTTCACCTATGTCAATTATTTCCATGGATTCCTGCTCTGGTAGCAAACTCTAACCATGTGACTGTTGGAAGGCCAACAGAAGGTTCAGGAGAGGGTCATGAGAAAGGCATGACTTCTCAATCCTGAAACTAGAAGAGCTTTGGGGGTGGGCATGGCTATTTTTCATGTAAATTGGAAATGCCCTCCTCCCTTTTCCTGACCTCCCAGGCAACCTCTTTTCCAAGGAGATTTTCCTTCCCCTCTGAACAGTCTCTACCATGTGTTGAGATATCTTTATTTTTTCATCTCTACTACAGAATTTCCAGGACACAAGGATTGTGTCTTGTTTATCTATGTTGCTGATGCAACATTCAGTGCCTGGCAATGGTAGACACAGAGAGATGGCTGAATTTTTGATCCGTAAGTAATGAAATAGAAAGGGCCAGAAGAATGTCACCCCATCCTAATGTCCCTTAACATCCCCATCCTTAGTTTCTGTCTTCTTTCTCACTATTGTCAGTCCAAGGTGCTGGAATTTGTTCTCAGCAGTTGGTGATTAGGAAACCTTACTGGTCTGGAAACACGCCCTTGATTAATCTGCCTGAGGCATTTTTCACTTTTATTTTCAGTTAGGAAATCATAATTTTCATTGGGAGAGTCTAATTGCATCATTAGCAAATTAAAGGCCCTAGAAGTTTGGTAATACCAAAAAGCTAAATTTGGATTTGTTTCAACACCACTTTATTGAGGTATGATTGACATAAAAAGTTGTATGGAATTAATGTATGAATCTTGATGAATATGGGAAAATATACCCCCATGAAGCCATCACGCTCATCAAGGTCATAAACACGCTTCACATTCCAAAGTTTCTCCAGTCCTCTTTATATTATTATTATTATTATTATTATTGTTAATTATTATTAAGAACACCTGAGATCAACCCTCTTAGCAGATTTTCAGTGTATAATGTAGTATTGTCAATCAGAGGCTCTGCACTGTACAGCAGATCTCCAGAGTTTATTATCTCACAGAATGGAAACTTTGTAACCATGAGCTTCCCCATTTCCCTCTCCTCACAATCCTGGCAATCACTACTTTATACTCTGCTTCTGTGATCAAGGACTTCAGATTCCACATACAAGTGAGTCCATGAAGTGTCTCTTTGCATAATACCCTTCAGGTACATCCACGCCATTGCAGATGGTAGAATTCCCTTCTGTTTTAAAGACTTGATAAAACTCTGTTGTGTGTATATACCACATTTTCTTTCTTTCATTTAAAAATAACTTTTCTTATTTTAAAAGTAGACATAAATGAAGTAATTCATATGTTAATTGACTTGATTTAGCCATTCCACAATGTGTACATCAAAATATCACCACACATCATAAATATTTATCTTTTTTTTTCAGTCTTACAGATTGAACTCAGAGCTTCAGAGAACTAGGCAAGAACTCTACCACAGATCAACATTCCCATCAACTTTTAAAAATTATTTTTGAGACAGAGTCTCATTATTTTGGCCAGGCTAGTCTTGAACTTTTGAGCCTCCTGCCTCAGCTTTCCAAGTAGCTGGGATGACAGGCTTGCACCACTGAGCCCAGCAATATGTACTTTTTAAAACCACATTTTCTCTATCCAGTCAACCATCCACAGACGTGGGCTGTTCTCCAACCTTGGCTCTCATGCATAATGCTGTGATCACGTGGAAGTGCAGATGTTTCTCTGAGGTTCTGACTTCAATTCCTCAGGATGTGTGTCCCTGTGTGCAGTTGCTGTGTGAGGTGGTGACTTGGTCTTGACTTTCTGAGGAGGCACCACAGTGGCTATGCTGCCTTGCCTGCTGTCCACGATGCACATGGACGGTCTTTCCTCCGTCCTTGCTCACCCTTATCTTTTGCATTTTTAATAGCAATGTGAGGTCATATTGCATTGTGGTTTGCTTGCATTTCCTGATAGTTAGTAGTGCTGAGCTTCTTTGCACATACATGTTGGTCATTTCTGTCTTCTCTGGAAAAATGTCTATTGAAGCCATTTTTTGCCCATTTCTGTGTGTGGGGGGGGGGAGTTGCTTTGTTTTGTTTTGTTTTGTTTTGATGATACCAGGGACCAAGTCCAGGGCCTTGCATGTGCTAGACAAGTGCCCTATCACTGAGATACAACCCTGGCCTTGCACATTTTAAAATTGTGTGACTTATTATTTATTTACCATTTTTTATTCATGTTAGTAAGTTAGATGAGTTACTCAAATATTTTGTAAGTTAGTCCCTTATTAGACATAAGATTTACAGATATTATCTTCTATTCCTCAGGATAACTTTTAATCTTCTTGATAGTTTTTTAGACATTTTGGATAATATGGACATTTTAACAAGATTGATTCTTCTGAACCATGGATACATTTGTGTCTTTTTAATTTCTGTTGTAAATATTTTGTAATTTTCAGTGTAGGGATTTTTTTTATTATCTCATGATTTTGTGAATTATTTGACCAGGGATCATTGTTTCTTGCAGTTTTTTTTAGGAAGGCCCAGGGAAGGTGTGATTTCTTTTCTGTTTTTTTTTTTTTTTTTTGGTACTGGTATTGAACCCAGGGATGCTTAACCACTGAGCCACATACCCAATCCACATATATATATTGTATTTAGAGACAGGGTCTTACTGAGTTGTTTAGGGCCTCTCTGAGTTGCTGAGGTTGGCTTTGAACTTGCAATCCTCCGGCCTCCGTCTCCTGAGTCCCTGGGATTACAGGCATGTGCCACCACACCAGTGGACGGTGTGATCTTGCACTTTGTATTTCATGGTGCAGCAGTGCATGATAGGGTTGGTGGGGGTGGGGTTGTTATCTCCTGGAGGCCTTTCTTGTTTGCTTGGTAAGAATGCAGTTTACAATTAGTCACTGGGTTCTTTCACACAAATGTTCTCAGACCCACCCTCACCCTCTATTACGTATGATTGTTTGGATTCTAAGTGGCAGAACCCAAAATAAATTAAAGAAATACCCTCAAATAATATTTTGGTTCATCTAAGTGTGAATTTCTGAGACAGATCTGTTTTAGAAGTACAGAGACTCTAAGAGAGAGTTGCTCTTTCTCCCTCTCTTTCTGACTTTCCACCTTTCTTTCTGTCATTAGCTTCATTCCTTCTCCTAAGTTGGCATCATTTCCTCCTGCAGCAAAATGCTTTGTCCTTCCCTGGGGAACTGGGAAGGAGAAGGTCATTGTTATGGGCAGCTCAGGCTTTTTAACCCAGCTTATGGATTCCAGGATGTAAAGCCCCCTTTCCTCTAGTTTCTTTGTAAAAACTCCCAGGCAAGACATTTGACCAGCTGTCTTGTGTAAGCCCTTGTAAATCATCCCAGCTAGTGCCATCACAGTCTCTAAATGCCAGTTTGGATGGCACACCTACATCAGTGGACAGGGGGCTGTGAGTTTTGATTTCCAACCCATAAAAACTTCGTAGGATGTGTGAGGAATAAATTTTGGAGGAAGAGGAGATACTGTTTCTTGAACATAGGTTAGAACCACATGCTAGGCAGAAAAAGTAACAGCTTCCCCTACACTGTCTTAGACTACCATCTTGCAACTTCCAATCATTATGTAGTGGCCATTCAGGAATTTAACATTGAACAAAGAAAGAGTTGAGAGTTCCATAGAATTTCTTCTGGGAGATGGAATGGGTCAGTGTCCCTTGAATACAAACCCCCGCCATCTCATAGGATTGTGTCACAGCCTCAAGACATCACCACACCCCAATTACTCATCTGACTCTGCCTCTTGAATCTTTTCAAATGGAGGAGGTGACTTCTTTCTTTATAAAAATGCTACTCATCTGGTTAACCTGTCAGTTCTGCCATCTTGAAAATGCCCAGCATGGACCTCTCAACCAGTTCTCATTTCTACAACTTTCTCTGAAAGTTTAGAGATTTCCAATAGGGGTAATGCTTCCATGGGCAGTTGCTGTAATCAAGGCTTTCTGGGGCTGGAGGCATGTGTGTGTGCTCACAGAAACTCAAGTTAAAAGAAATATCACTCTAAGATTAGTTTCAGTTATAGAGAATGACAGGGTCAATATTGAAATCCAGGGACAGGGTGGAGAAGGACAATCCTAGAAGACCACAATGGAGAACTGGGGAGGAAGAGGCCTCTACTTCTCCATCTGCATCCCTCCAGGGTCTGTGTCTTCCCTCCTCTCCCCTGGCCTGTCATTGCTCACAGTGGCCAGGGTTCATGGCCTTGCTACCCACCATCCTGATCTTTTGCTTCCCATGATCCTCATCAATTGGCACCTGGTTTCCCAATTCAAAACACTTGGAACAGATTTATGCCTCAGTGAAGTGCTGAATGTGACACACGGGTGACTGTCCAGCAGACAAATGGTCTTCCATGGGTCAGGTGTTCTCCCCTAGACCAGCCCAGGGCTGGGACCACATGACCTGCTGCCTACTCCTGAGAGCTCTGGGCAGGGAACAAAGGCTGTCTGCTTGATCTCTTTTTCACTCAGTCTACTAGGGTCAGATGTTGGGGGGTGTGACCCACATTTCAGGTTAAATCTGGAAGACACATATCTCCAGTCCAGTTGGCTAGAGCATGTATAAATTTATATTAATAGTCAATTACCAATAACCCCACCAAGCACCAAGACTAATCAAAGGCAAAGTACTTCCTCCTCCTGAAGCCTCAGTGCCATAGAACTCCATCTGTAGAACACACCAGACCTTTCTCATTTACTTGTACCATAAGTGAGTTCTCAGGAGAACGAAACCTTCCAAGCCCCTTAAACCACCAGGTCTGTGGGACAGTTGGAGATGTTGTCCCCACAGTGGTGAGCAGGCACAGGTGGTAAAAGCCAGTACTGTCCTGTATCTGCATAGCAACTGTCACCCGATGGATCATTTGATTTCCAAGTGTTGTGAAAGTACATGGTATTCCTGCCATGATGTGAGTTCTAGGCTTTTTGATTTGTGTGAATGTAGCCAGGATGGTGGGAGTGGGAGGCTTTCTGGGATCTGGCTGAGGACTGAAAGAAGTCATTTGCAACATCTTCTTATCTGATTTTTTTTCGATTTATTGGATGACCTGAATGGAATTTCCAGAAGAGTAAGAGAATATTAAATGTTTTATTGCTTTGCCTGAGAGAGCAGCTCAGAGCTCCAGGCTGACCTTCATCCCATGTGATCCACTTGGCTTGTCTCTGCTCCATGGCTATGTTCATATTTCAGCAACCCTTGCACCTCTGGAAGTGCAGGTTTCCTGCCACAGCAGCAATGTCTCCTCTTAGTCACACACACTCAGGTGACAAGACTTTAAGAAGCCTTCCCATGAGCTTACCTACTGGTCCTTATCTCCTTGGTGTCTCAGCTAAAACAGAGACAGAGTTCCATTTCTGCATCCTGGGCCCTTAAATCATGCTTAGCAATCACATAGAACTCTTTGGCTGTTAGGATGAAATGCCTGAAATTGATGTTCAAAATCCAAAGATGATGGCAACAAGATGTTGATGATGATACCACTATTAGCAGATGCTATGGGTTCAGTGGCTCCTGTTTGACCAGGTTTCATGTGTTGCCAGTACCAGGTAATCTAATTCAGTTGTCCTCACAACTCTGTATGGTACAAGTTATTATATGAATTTCACAGACATGGAGCTGAGACCCAGAATAAGAAATTTGCCAAAGGCTACACAGGAGGTAGGCATGATAGGTGGAACTGGAACACAGGTTCTCACCATGAGGCCCTTGTTGGGTTGATAAAGTTGGACCCCAAATTAAAGCAAGCCTGGAGTTGCTTGCTGGGTTGCTTTATCAGGGAGTGCTGTAGCTTCAATCTTGAATGTTCCTCCAAGGCCCAAGCATGGTCCCAGCCTGTGGTACTGTTGGGAGGTGGTGGAACTCTGGAGAAGCTGGGGCATAGAGGGAGAAAGTCAGATGACTTGGGCCTTCCCCTTGAAAAGGATGTTGGGACCACATGCTCTTCTTCTGCATCTTGGGCTCCCACTGCCATGAGGAGAGTGGAGCTCCTCTAGCAGGTGCTCCTGCTATGGTGGACTATGTCACTCCATTCTGTGAGCCAAAAGAACTTTTCCTCTTTCAAGTTGTTCATCTCAAGTATTTTGGTCCAGTGATGGAAAGGTGACTAACAGCAGTGGCTGACTGCCACTTTTCCAGTGATTGAGCTCTGGGAAGGCTTAGCTATCAGAAGTGAAGTGAAGCCTTCCTTTTTTCTCTTTCGATGCAGAATAAATTGAATATATGTTTATGTCTATGTCCAGGTATATACCCAAACCTATATCTGTACCTATTTCTATCTTTTAACTTACCCTGGACAAGGGTTTCTCAGCTATTCTACCATTGACATAGGGGTTGAATAATTTTTTGTGATTAGCAGTTTTCCTGGGCATTATTAGATTTTTAGCCACATCCCTGCCCTCTACCCACTAGATACCAATGACACCACCCATCAGTCCTCACAATCAAAAACACCTCTAGACATTTGCCAAACCTTCCCAGAAGAACAACATCCCCCTGACACCTGTCAATAGAGAACTGGGACCAAAGAGTAATAAGTCAACAAAATTGACCCAATTTTGATTAAGACTCCAGGATCAAAGACTGCAAAGGATCTTTCCACAAGTCAAAGAAAGGTACAAATCACCTAGGTGGGCTCTTCAAAGGAAGTGGCAGAGGAAGAAGGCAGACCCAGGGGCCCAGACCCAGGAGGAAGCTCAAGGAAAGTCCCTGTAAAACAACACCAGAGCTCACACAGCCAGCTTCCCAGAGCAGGCCACCCAATGAGAGCCTTTATGCACAGAACCAGCTCCATGTCCTGGAGCCAGAGGCGAGCTCCGGCCTGCAGGCAGCTTCAGGGACCAGGACAGGGCAGCCAGGGACTTCCCCAAGCAGCCCGGCTCCCTCTGGTGGGAGGCGCCTTTCAAGGCTAGCTTCTTGGAGCAGACCGCCTAGTGAGAGTCTTTCTACACAGAGCCAGCCACAAGTCCCGAAGCCAGCAGAGCCAGTGGAGAGCTCCGACCCACAGGCAGCCTCTGGGACCAGGGCAGGGCAGCCAGAGACTTCTCCAGGTGGCCCTGCCCCCTCCAGCTGCAGGTCCAAGATGGCAGACTAGAGGGTTACTGCATCTCCAGTTGCTACAGAACCCAGGATTCAAGAAGGGGAGGCATTGAGAGACTCGGACTAAAGTAGAGCCACGGGGTGAATCTCCCCCACCAGGTGAAGCTTGGCTTGGGCAGCAGGCCCAGATAGGAGTGGCTTATCAGAGCAGGGCAGGGCAGCTAGAGTCTTCCCCAGGTAGCCTGGCTCACTCCGGCGGTGGGCTCCTCCCACATGACCAGCTTCTTGGAGCAGGCCACCCAGTGAAAGCCATTCTGCACAGAACGAGCTCCAAGTCCAGCCAGCGGCGAGTTCTGGCCCACATGCAGCAATAGGGACCAGGACAGGGCAGCCAGGGACTTCCCCAAGCAGCTTGGCTTCCTCCGGCGGGAGGCGCCTTTCAAGGCTAGCTTCTCAGAGCAGACCTCCTAGTGAGAGCCTTTCCACACAGAGCCAGTTCGAAGCCCTGGAACCAGTAGTGAGCTAGGGGCAGCTTTCTTCAGAAGCACTGCATTATCAAGTTTCTCCAAGACTTCTGGCTACTGAAGACTGGGAGGTGATACACTGGAAATCTACTGGGACACTATAAGACAATAGAGAAAATCTGCAATATCTCAGAGTCCCACTGACATCTGAACAATATGAGAAAACAAGGGAAGAAAATGTCCCAAACAAACCTAGATACTATATCAATAAAACCCAATGACAGCACAGCAGAAGAAATGTCAGAAAGGGAGTTCAGAATGTACATAATTAAAACAATCAGGGAAGCAAATGAGGAGATGAAAGAGCAAATGCAGGCATTGAAGGAGGAGATGAAAGAGCAAATGCAGGCATTAAATGATCGCACCAATCAACAGTTAAAAGAGCAAATACGGGAAGCTATAGATCATTTCAATGAAGAGTTAGAGATACTGAAAAAAAACAAACAAACAAACAGAAATCCTTGAAATGAAGGAAACAATAAACCAAGTTAAAAACTCCATAGAATGCATAACCAATAGGATAGAACACCTGGAAGACAAAAACTCAGACATTGAAGAAAAAATATTTAATCTTGAAAACAAAGTTGGCCAAACTGAGAAGATGGTAAGAAATCATGAACAGAATCTACAAGAATTGTGGGATATCATGAAAAAGCCAAATTTAAGAATTATTGGGATTGAGGAAGGCTTAGAGAAACAAACCAAAGGAATGAACAATCTATTCAAGGAAATAATATCAGAAAATTTCACAAATCTGAAGAATAAAATGGAAAACCAAGTACAAGAGGCTTATAGGACTCCAAATATACAAAATTAAACAGATCCACACCAAGGCACATTATTATGAAAATACCTAATATACAAAATAAGGACAGAATTTTAAAGGCCACGAGAGAAAAGAATCAAATTACATTCAGAGGGAAACCAATAAGAATATCAGCAGATTTTTCAATCCAGACACTAAAAGTTAGAAGGACCTGGAACAACAATTACCAAGTCCTGAAAGAAAATGGATGCCAACCAAGAATCTTATACCCAGCAAAACTTACTTTCAGATTTGACAACGAAATAAGATCCTTCCATGATAAACAAAAGTTAAAAGAATTTACAAAAAGAAAACCGGCATTACAGAACATTCTCAGCAAAATATTCCATGAGGAAGAGATGAAAAACGACTATGCAAATCAGCAACAGGAGGAACTAGCCTAAAGGAATAGTCAAATAAAGGATAAATCAAATCATGTCAAAAAACAAAAATGAGTCAAATGACTGGGAATACAAATCATATCACAATAATAACCCTGAATGTTAATGGCCTGAACTCATCAATCAAAAGACATAGACTGGCAGATTGGTTTAAAAAGAAAAAATCCAACAATATGCTGTCTGCAAGACACTCATCTCATAGAAAGAGATACCCATAGACTAAAGGTGAAAGGATGGAAAAAACACACCATGAACACGGACACAGCAAAAAAGTTGGAGTATCCACCCTCATTTCAGATAATGTGGACTTCAAGTCAAAACTAGTCAGAAGGGATAAAGAAGGACATAACATACTGCTTAAGGGAAGCATAAATCAGCAAGACATAACAATCATAAATATCAATGCCCCGAACATTGGCTCATCCATGTACGTCAAACAAATCCTTCTCAATTCCAGAAATCAAATAGAACACAACACAATTATACTAGACAATTTTAACACACCTCTCTCACCACTGGATAGATCTTCCAAACACAAATTGAATAAAGAAACCATAGATCTCAATAACACAATCAACAATTTAGACTTAACCGACATATATAGAATATACCATCCAACAAAGAACTAATACACTTTCTTCTCAGCAGCACATGGATCCTTCTCTAAAATAGACCATATTTTATGCCACAAAGCTACTGTTAGCAAATACAAGAAGATAGAGAAACTACCTTGTACTCTATCAGATCATAATGGATTAAAATTAGAAATAAATGACAGAATAAAAAACAGAAACTTCTCCAATACCTGGAGATTAAATAATATACTACTATATGATGAATGGATAACTGAAGACATCAGGAGGGAAATAAAAAAATTCTTAGGAGTAAATGAGAACAAAGACACATCATATCAAAATCTCTGGGACACTATGAAAGCAGTACTTAGAGGAAGATTTATTTCATGGGGCACATTCAACAAAAGAAGTAGAAATCAACAAATAAACGACTTAACACTACAGCTCAAAGCCCTAGAAAAAGAAGAGCAGACCAACACTAAAAGTAGTAGAAGACAGGAAATAGTTAAAATCAGAGCTGAAATCAATGAAATTGAAACAAAAGAAACAATCAGAAAAAATAACAAAATAAATAGTTGGTTCTTTGAAAAAATATACAAAATTGATAAACCCTTAGCCATACTAAAAAAGAGAAAGAGGGAGAAAATTCAAATTACTAAAATTTGGAATGAAGAAGGAAATATCACTACGGACACGAGTGAAATACAAAACATAATTAGAAGCTATTTTGAAAATCTATACTCCAACAAATCAGAAAACCTGGAAGACATCAACAAGTTTCTAGAGACATATGAATTACCTAAACTGAACGAGGAGGACATACACAACTTAAATAAATCAACTTCAAGCAATGAAATAGAAGAGGTCATCAAAAGCCTACCAAAAAAGAAAAGTCCAGGACCAGATGGGTTCTCAGCTGAGATCTACAAAACCTTTAAAGAAGAGCTCATTCCAATACTCCTCAAAGTATTCCATGAAATAGAAGAGGAGGGAACCCTCCCAAACTCATTCTATGAAGCCAATATCACCCATATACCTAAACCAGACAGAGACACATCGAGGAAAGAAAATTTCAGACCAATATCCTTAATGAACATCAACGAAAAAATTCTCAACAAAATTTTAGCAAATTGCATACAAAAATATATTAAAAAGATAGTGCACCACGATCAAGTGGGTTTTATCCCAGGGATGCAAGGTTGGTTCAACATCTGGAAATCAATAAATGTCATTCACCACATCAACAGACTTAAAGTTAAGAATTACATGATTATTTCAATAGATGCAGAAAAAGCATTCGATAAAATACAGCATCCCTTCATGCTCAAAACACTAGAAAAAATTGGGATAGTGGGAACATTCCTTAACATTGTAAAGGTCATCTACGCTAAGCCCATGGCCAATATCATTCTAGATGGTGAAAAACTGAAAGCGTTCCCCCTAAAAACTGGAACAAGGCATGGATGCCCTCTTTCACCACTTCTATCCAACATCGTCCTTGATACTCTAGCCAGAGCAATTAGACAAACCAAAGAAATTAAAGGGATACGAATTGGAAAAGAAGAACTCAAACTATCCCTGTTCGCTGATGACATGATTATATATTTAGAGGAACCTGGAAATTCTACCAGAAAACTTTTAGAAGTCATAAGTGAATTCAGTAAAGTAGCAGGTTACAAAATCAATGCTCATAAATCCAATGCATTTTTATACATAAGTGATGAATCTTCAGAAAGAGAAATTCAGAAATCTACCCCATTCACAATAGCATCAAAAAAAATAAAATACTTGGGAATCAATCTCACAAAAGAGGTGAAAGACCTCTACAATGAGAACCACAGAACACTAAAGAAAGAAATTAAAGAAAACCTTAGAAGATGCAAAGATCTCCCATGTTCTTGGATAGGCAGAATTAATATTGTCAAAATGGCCATACTACCTAAAGTGTTATACAGATTCAATGCAATTCCAATTAAAATCCCAACGATGTACCTTACAGAAGTAAAGCAAGCAATTATGAAATTCATCTGGAAGAATAAAAAACCCAGAATAGCTATACCAATCCTTAGTAGAAAGAGCGAAGCAGGGGGTATCACAACAACAGATCTTCAACATTATTACAAAGCAATAGTAACAAAAACGGCATGGTATTGGTACCAAAATAGGTAGATCAATGGTACAGAATAGAGGACATGGACACAAACCCAAATAAATACAATTTTATCATACTAGACAAAGGGGCCAAAAATATGCAATGGAGAAAAGATAGCCTCTTCAACAAATGGTGCTGGGAAAACTGGAAAACCATATGCAACAGAATGAAATTAAACCCCTGTGTCTCACCCTGCACAAAACTGATCTCAAAATGGATCAAGGACCTTGGAATCAGACCAGAGACCCTTCATCTTATACAAGAAAAAGTAGATCCAAATCTTCAAATTGTCGACTTAGGATCAGACTTCTGATCCTTCTTCCTTAGGATCAGAACTCCAATAGCACAAGAAATAAAAGCCAGAATCAGCAACTGGGATAGTTTCAAACTAAAAAGCTTTCTCTCAGCAAAGGAAACTATCAGCAATGTGAAGAGAGAGCCTACAGAGTGGGAGAATATCTTTGCCAACCATACTTCAGATAGAGTGCTAATTTCCAGAATCTCTAAAGAACTCAAAAAACTCTACACCAAAAATACAAATAATCCAATCAACAAATGGGCTAAGGAAATGAACAGACACTTCACAGAAGAAGATGTACAAGCAATCAACAGATATATGAAAAAATGTCCAACATCTCTAGTAATAAGAGAAATGCAAATCAAAACTACCCTAAGATTCCATCTCAACCCAATTAGAATGGCGATTATCAAGAACACAAGCAACAATAGGTGTTGGCGAGGATGTGGGTATAAAGGTATACTCATACATTTCTGGTGGTGTTGCAAATTAGTGCAGCCACTCTGGAAAGCAGTATGGAGATTCCTCAGAAAGCTTAGAATGGAACCACCATTTGACCCAGCTATCCCACTCCTTGGCCTATATCCAAAGGAGATAAAATCAGCATACTACAGAGACACAGCCACATCAATGTTCATTGCTGCTCAATTCACATTGCCAGATTGTGGAACCAACCTAGATATCCTTCAGTTGATGAATGGATAAAGAAACTGTGGCATGTATATACAATGGAATATTACTCTGCCATGAAGAATGATAAAATTATGGCATTTGCAGGCAAATGGATGAAATTGGAGAATGTCATGCTAAGTGAGATAAGCCAATCTCAAAAAGCTAAAGGACGAATGATCTCGCTGATAAGCGGATGAGGACATATAATGGGGGGTGGGAGGGGTTACCATTAGGGTTAGAGTTAGGTTTAGGGTTTGGGATAAGGAGCGTGGTAAGAATGGAGGAAGAAAGGACTGTATAGACGGAAAAGAGGGGTGGGTGGGGTGGGGGGGAAGGGAAAAAAATAACAGAATGTATCAAACAACATTACCCTATGTAAATTTATGATTACACAAATGGTATGGCTTGACTCTATGTACAAATAGATACGACTTTTTTTTTTTTGGGTGCTGGGGATCGAACCCAGGGCCTGTACTTATAAGGCAAGCACTCTACCAACTGAGCTATCTCCCTAGCCCCACCATGTACAAATAGAGAAACAATATGTATCCCATTTGTTTACAATAAAAAAAAATCAAAAACAAAAGCCATAGAAACTGCTAATTATATCACAGTTAAACATGTTTTTCTTCTTTGAAGAGATTCTGAATTTCCTGTATTTTTGAGAACATTTTCTGGCCAGAGAATGATAGAAGTGCTGAACATGTCTCTAGTGTTGTAATCAGGATAATTAAGTTCCATTTATAATAATACTCACGTTATTAAAATATTGCCAAGGTCTGTGCCCAATAAAAATTGACCTAAATCTTTCCTGGTCCCTAAACCCAATATTTTATTTTGGGAATCACGCCACATTCTTATAGTAACACACTTTTACTAGAACCCAAGGGCCTAATCAGTTCAACTCAAAGGACAACCTCCCCTGCCGATGTCACACTACTGAGCTGGAACTATTACTATACCCGAGGAAATGGACAGACATCAAAAATAAACATTCTCCATTCCTCATAAGATCCACTTTACATTTTCACAGAGTAAAGTATTTTTGTGATTGTGTATTCAGGAAATTTGTTAGCAATGGAGTTTTTATCATTATATGATGATTTTTTTCTGAATAAAACTGCTACTGGAATTCACAAATACTAGTTTTGTTCCCTGTAGATTCTGAGTTTTTAAAAAAGGCAGAAATTAGGAATGCACATATTTTCAAAGAATTTAATAAAAAATAATTTAATAACAAATTTAATAAAAAAAAAAAAAAACACAGGACAAGCCACTCTCACTCTGCCGTGAAGCCCAGTCATGACTTGTCTGATTTCTTCTTTCCATTTATTCTTGGTCTGTTCAGGAAGGAGATGGCAGCATCAATGGTCCACTCATTTGTCATATTAGTCTTTTTGTTTTTGACTCTGCAAGCCACCCTCTCCCTATCTAATCAGGGGGCTGCTTCCTGTTTTTGTTCTCTGCCATTTTCCAGATGGGGCGATTTTTATCATCAAACAGTATGAAAATAAAATATTAGGAATTGGCACCTCTGTTTTGTTGGGAGGTCCAGGGGCTTGCCAGTTGACTTGGGCAGAAAATTTGGAAATGGCACAAAACACAGGCAGGCATTGTCTGCAGGACAAATACCCCAGCATGCCTTTGGTTTTCTTCACATGGATCCCCTAAAGAAAACAAAAATCATGATGCAATTTGTTTAAACCTGAAGACATGTACTTACAAGCACATCATGGCCATTCTTCCTGAAGCATAGTGGGAGTTTTCCTATTTCCTTCTGCCATCAAGAATGTGATCCAATGTGGGCATTCCCATTGAAGTGTGGCCCTCAACTTCCTCTTGGCCCAGTGTCCATGGCCTGGGCTGGGTCCTGGTCCTCCATGCAGGAGAATTTCTGTGTCAAGCACCAATGGAATGTTGAGCATAAGGAGAGCTGCATTAGGGGTAAAAATCAGGAAACAGAAGTCCACGAAGGAGAAAGGATATTTTCTTTGTAGTGAATATATTTTGTCTTTCTTCATTTATATGGTGAGCCATTTATTTCTCCCAACTCAGTCAAATTTTCATTCCTTCTGTATGTTCCTTGGGAAACACTGTTCATCTACCTCTTCTCACTCATTAAAAATGATCTCATGGTCAATGCTCCAGTCATCCCTCTTATGACATGTCATTATGGCTGTGACCTGTACATGTGCAGTCTGCCTGCTTCACTCTGTCCTGGACCCATGGCAGACATTGCCAATTAATCATGGTATTCTTTTCTGAAATTATTGTGGTGGCCTTAAATATTCTTCTCAGAGCAGCATCCTAAAGTCAGAAATGCTACCTCCTGTCCCCACGGGAGCTCCTTTTCCACCAGAAACTATCATCAGCGGAGCAAAGAACAAACTATCTGAATTAACTAACACCAACACACAAATAGTTCTTAACTTTTCCCTTACTTTCCAGTTGTGAATCAAATTAAGGACACCAGTTAAATTTGAATATCAGAGAAGAAACCAAACATTTTTAGTGTCAGTGTGGTTTCAAGTATTTTATGGAATATACTTTTACTAAAAAATTGTTCTTTGGTGTCATGGTCATGCTTACACTAAAAATTTTTGTTTGTTCATCTGGAATTCAAATCTAAGTGGGAGTTTTGTATTTTTCCTTGCAAAATCTGGCATCCATACTGACATCCACTTTTAAAAACAAAGTTGTGAAAATAACCTATATGCACCTGTTATGCTGCCCTTTTAGGCTTGGGTGACAAAGACGTGAGATTTTACTATTAGTTATTGAGAGAGGACATAGTTCAAGACTTGCTGGGTGAGAGAAGAGAGGTTTTTTTGTCCCAAAGTTACAACTCATCTTCTTAGTCAATAAGATAAGTAGCTGAGCTGAGACACATCAGGGCTTGGTGGCTTTTGCACAAATAACCCCCTTAACTTTGCTTCAGGGACAGGAGCTGGCTCAGACTGACTGTCTCCAGACAACCAAATCTCCCAGTCACAGGCTCTATCTTGGAAGTTATATATATATATATATATATATATATATATATGTGTGTGTGTGTGTGTGTGTGTGTGTGTGTGTGTGTATATATATATATATATATATATATATATATATATATATATTCCCCCCCCCAAAGAGAACCAGTAATCCAGGTCAGGGAAGAGAAAGAGGGACACAAGTGCAAGGGGCTTTAAAATATTGAAGTATAATTTAAGATGCAGAAAATTAAGATTAAAATGTTCCTCTGCCTTTGTACTGGCTGGTCACATGACTTTCCTAGACAGAGCTGGCTTCATCTGGCACACACAGGCACAACCCTCCCGCTTGTCCTGCAGGCCTTGTGTTCCACATGGTGACAGTATGCCTTTCAAGGCATGAAGGGTTCTTTGTACCACCTCTGACTTCAGAGCATGTGAAGGTGGGCAGGTGGACATGGCCATTTGATGGGGGCTCTCTCTCTGCGAAGAGTCCCCAAACCTGCTGCATGCTAGAATCTCATGGAGGGGTCATACGAATCCTCATACTTGGGTTGACTCCCAGGGGCCAGGCAGAGCTGTGTTGGGAAGATGTCCAGGTGATACCAAGTTTGGGAACCACTGGCTTATGTCCAACATGTTTCCCTGAGCTAGACATCCAGGAATGTGACTTGGGAGAAAAGTTACCCTTCCTTGTCCAGTCAGGGGGAGGAAGAGGGAGGAGGTGGGGATTCCTTCAGGATAGAGTGGCATTGTTTTTTTTATCAGTTTCTGGTTTTCTAGCTTGACTGGGCTGGATGAAAAAAGAATTCTTCATGCAGGACAAAAGTTCACTCTTCCACCTAATGAGGAACATTTGGGAGGTCTGGAGACAGCACCCCTTCAGTGGGGACAGAGGGCGGTAGAAGAGAGGGTCATTGGGATCCCCTAATGGAGACCAGTTGAGAGGTGCTGGGAAGACACCAGACTCACCTTTCTTTATGAGCCCCAGACACTCCCCCCCCGCCACCTCACCTGTCTCAAGAGACTTGGTTCCACTTCCAGAGAGAGAGAGAGACACGCTCAGATTCATCTGTCACAGTGATGGGTCCTGACCCTGTGACCTCTCAAGCTGTGCCTTGGGCCTCTGGACTTGATTTCTCCAAAGAGCCTCAAGTCTTGACCCAGAAGGTCCCTATTGACTTTCTGCTGGTGGTCACCTGCTGAAGTAGACCCTGAGAAATTAAAGTCAGCAAATACCTCACCAGGGATTTTTGAGGTTTGGCTGGAGCACTGTATCCAAAGCCCAAGAACCAATCTGTCTAATTATCTGCCACAAGATTACTTTCAATGTCTTTTGAGGACCTGCAACTCTGCTGAACTGTGGGACTTAAAAAAGACAGCACTGGGAGACTAAGAGAGAGGAAGAGGTCCCCTTCCTGCTTCTGGCCCTGGCTGGGAAGTAGAGAATTTCTGCACAACCAGGTGAGCTGGACGATTTCACTCTTCTTTGACACCACCTTCCAGAAACACAACCAGCTTCTGCTGAAGGTCCCACCTCCAGGCCTCCAGGGCAACAGGGTGTTCACAGGCCTGTAAGTATTTACCTAGACCCCTAAGCCCTCTACCTAGGTCAGGGTAGAAATTTTACCATATGTAATCACTGATTTGGGGGTAAAAAATAGTCTACAGGTGCCAGGTGTGGTGGCACATGCCTGTAATCCCAGCAGTTCAGGAGGCTGAAGCTGGAGGATGATGAATTCAAAGCCAGCCTCAGCAAAAGTGAGGCACTAAACAACTCAGTGAGACTGTCTCTAAATCAAATACAAAATAGGGCTGGGGATGTGGCTCAGTGGTCAAATGCCCCTGAATTCAATCACTGTGTACCCTCCCCCCACCAGAAAAAAAAAGTTTACTGGTGACAGATTTTTGGGGCTTAAGCCAATTATTAAATTTATTGTATCTTTTCCAAACCAGAAGTGAAGGTTTGTGTGTGATCCATTGCTGCATAACACATTACCCTCAAATGGAGCAACATTTACCATCTCACACTTCATGGGCTTGGCTGTGCAAGTCTGGTTCCTGGTCTCTCATGAGTGCATAATGAGAATGTCAGCAGGTGCTGCAGACACCTGAAGATTCTCCTGGAGCTGGAGATCTGACTTTCATTATGGCACACTCACATGGCTCTTGACCCGAGGCCTCATGTCCTCACCAGATGTGTTTTTCCCAGGCTGCTTGAGTGTCCCACAACATGACTCTGGCTTCCGTGGGAAAGAAGGATCCATGAGAGAGAAGGAGGAGAAACTGCCTCATCTCTTATGGCTTGATTTGGAACTCACACTCTGACATTTCCATAATACACGGGTTATAGAGGTCAATTCAATTCCACCCAGGAGTGGAGTAGAAAAGCCAGGATATTTGGGGCTCGTGTTGAAGGTTGGCTACCCCACGGGAACCTTGTTTCCCACCCTCCCTTGTAATGTAATGATTTGCTGATTCCCCAGTCACTTCCTCTCCATGCATCTGATGCATCTTGGTATTACTAAATTATTGAGTCTTTTTGCCACCTCTCTTCCTCTCTCCACTACAGTAAACGGAGTCTGGTTGACCAGGTGTTCTTAAAACTCAAAACTGGGGAAATAATTAGAAACAGAGATGGCTAGTCAGCAGAGATGTCTCTCTATCTTCAGCCTCCAGAATTTTGGTGCCCCAAACCTTATTTAAGGGAATTTCAAACCTATAACAAAGAGAACATTGATAGATTCTTTGTTTCGTGATCAACTTAAATTAAATGTAGTTAAACATCCCAAGAAACCATAAATTTCTCATTCACAATTGTGTACCACCACTGCTAAGCACAGAGGAACACAGTGAAATCTTCTATAGATTATTGAGTGTTTGCTCTGAGTTGGGTCCCAGACTGAGGACTCTGCCTGCTTTTTCTAGCTTAATTTCCACAAAACCTTGGAAGGTGCATGCTATTATTATCTTATGGTGGATGAGATTTGGAAAAGTCAAAGCTTGTCTACTCTCACAGAACCACTAAGGATTTTAAAGCAAGTGTGTGCCACTGAACTCAGAACTTACATCCATGATCATACATGTTTGCATAAAGGAATGGATGGGGTTTGAGTAGGTGGCCCTTAATATCCACTCCACATAGGATTTAGTGATTTCAGACTTGGTTTCAACCATGTCATAAAGGTGGGGTTCTCTGGATTCTGAGATGGAGATTTGCATGTAGGATTTTTTTTGAAAGGGAGATATCTCGATATTAACACTTTTGTAAGGGAGGGGAAGAAATCAGGATGAGGCAGAGGTGGAAGCTGAACTTCAGTGTAGTCCCAGGAATGGCCCAGAGGTCATTATAGAAGTGAGACAGTCCTTCAAAGATGTCAACGAGTTAGAGTGAAGAGTCTGATCTCATAATCTTACATTTATTAGAGTGGACTGTCCTTCTTAGACTTGGATGTTCCCAAAGATAACAGATAGCTGCCATTCTTTAGCATCATCTCCAGGGAGCCTGGGAATAAAGTCCTTCTATTGCAAAGGGGGTCACAACACTCAATTTGTAATCTATTCGAGAAAACCATGCAGGTGCACACATGTGGATATACACACAAACACTCAGACACACACACACACACACACACACACACACACACACCACCTGTCAATTCCAGCCAGTGATAGAAAGTAAGTTCATCCATGAGGTCTTACCTGAGTTCTCAGAAGGGAGAAAATACATTTGAAAATTTCACTGAAATTTACCTTATCTGATTTTCCTCTAATTCTCCATAATAAATCCTTTCACCTGGAGCACAGACACACCTACCCAACAACAGTGTGCATGGTACACAAAGAGGTAATATATAGATTTATAGCACACAGCATTTGGTGTACACTTACACAAAGATGCAATTCATTCACATAGACACTCCACAAGTATACACAATATCCATACATGCATATATGCATAGTCCCAATGCATATATTCAAACATGTACTGGCAACATGTACCCAGCACACCTTCATGCACACACAACATGAAGCAAATTAATCCAATGTCAATGAGGGAACACACTAGTTAGAACAAATTAAAATAAAACTTTTTTAAATTTAAAAAATTGAAATGATCGTTGGAAATCTATTGAATTGCCACATTGGGGAAGATATATGGGGAAATAGACAAGTTACAGGAACAGAGGCATATCTTGTCTTTTACACCTTCTATGAGGCATACAATGTTTATTGAATAGAGTGGTGGAGAGTTCTCATATTGCAGGCTATTCTCATTCTCTCTCTCTCTCTCTCTCTCTCTCTCTCTCTCTCTCTCTCTCTCTCTCTCTCTCTCAATAATTGAGTTTGTGTCAGATAAGTAGGACCACAATATATTCTCTGTTATCTCAAATTACCTGGACACCCTCCACCCCCACCAATGGAAAATAGAATTCCAGCAAAGATGAAGCTAAGAATTTATGCCTTTCCTCTTTGGCTTACCCATCATCCTAGTCCCAAGTTGCCACATCAAGGGGGAAGACCCCACTAGCCATGGAGCAGAGGATTGATCCTGTGCCACCTGCACATCAGTCACCAAGTTCACAATAAGAGGAGATGTGGAAGATCTCCAGGCCCAGGGAAGCCTGTGCAATAGCCTCTTCTCCTAGGAGCAAACCTCTGTTAGCCTGGAGGGGCTCTTTTAGATCTATTACAGCTACCTCTTCATCCTCACCAGCAATTGCAATGGGGCTTTTTTTCCTTAAACAATGATCTATTTCACCCTTTTCCGAAACTGTCTCTCTGTGCCCATCCAGCCTTTGTGAGTGTTCCAAGTGGAACATCACTGTGCGGTCACTCTGTTCTGCCTCAGGAGTACCTGTCCACACTGTGGCTGCCTATCCACCAGCTCACTCATCATTTTTCACCATGGCCCTTTTTCTTTCCCCAAGTTCCATTTTGACATTTTACTCCTGCCTCCCCTCAGCCCATAACTCTTGGGCTGGGGGATTAACCTGGTTATTTATTTGCAAAATTCCTTGAGTGAGGGATGAGGAGGGAGGAAGCTCAAGAGGGACCTTTGTCCCTGCATCATGAGTGGTTATCCCATGCACTTAGCAAATGATAAACTCCAGGAGCTTAGAAGGGGAGAAGGTGACTGCATGGTTTACGTTTGCTAAGGGTGATATTGTCATTATAGAATGTTCCAAAATTTTTTCTTTCCTCCACCTCCCCCATATGCACAGCGCTTCTGCATTTGTTAGCAATCTCAATGTGTCCAGTGGGGATTCCTACCTGTCTACCTCACTTCAGAAACCCTCTGACCCCTTCTGTGATGTCTGTTGATTCCATTCATAACCATGTAGGGTCATACTTAGGGAAAGCATTGAACAGAATTCCAACAAAAATCTTCTATTCCACCTGCCAAGGAAATAGGAAAAGGAGATGGGAAGAGAAGTGTGACCAGAGTCTCTCCCCAGCCTGAGGTTTGCAGTGATAACCCTGGACTGATGGGCCTGAAGATTTCCCTGTTGACTGGTGGTAAATGCCACCCTTCATCCTCTCCCTGCAGCTTCTAATATCGTGGGTGCATCTTCTTCCATTGGGGAAGTGACACTCCCATGACACTCCCTCTCTCTAATGGCTGAGCTTCCACCTGCAAGGCAGCCACAGGCACAGCTTGTCTAGTAGTCACTCCATGCACAAAAAGGGATGGAGGCATATTTAACCTATGTCTCTTTGATCCTCCACTTAATTTTGCCATTGAGGTCTCCAGGACATCAGAGAGGAGGGAGATGGCAGTGTCCCTTGAAGAAACTAAGAGTGTGCAGAGAGTACCTGTGGGAAAGCAGGGAATCCTGTGTAAACTGTGTGGTCTCTGATCATCACTGAGACACAGATCGAGGGTCCCCTCGGGAAGGCGACGAGGTGTGGTTAGAGGACTGAGTCCTTGAAGAACCATGAACTTCTGCATCAGTGTGGAAGCTGGCGAAGTTGAGGTAATGAGAGTATAAAGAAAGATGTGAGAGCAGAGAACCAGGGATGGTGACCGGGACAAAGTTCCCTACCTTCTCTAAGCTCCAGTTGGCCACTCAAAGGGCTTCAGGGGACATATGAACATGAGGCTCAGAGTTCATTGAAGTGTCTTTGTTGCAGATTTTTTTAATCCCCCAAGGTTTAACCCTCCGCACTTAGAGCAAGCTCCATTCCACAATGTCCTTTATTGCCTCTGTGTCAAAAGATTGTCAACAAGCCATGGGAGATCAATACACATTATATCATCTCTTTTCACTTTGAGGTGTGATGCTGGGCACATGTCCTGGAGCCCTGCTGATTGATGAACTGAAGCACCATTATGTTTTTGTGAATTGAGATCTCTTTTCCAAACTTCATTTATCACTGAAATTGGAGCCAACCCTGCTGGTTACAGAAGACCACTTTTGGTGCAATCAGAGAGTAAGGTAGTGGGTCCCATCCCTAAGCCTTCCTTGGGGACCTGTCCTCAGCGCCCCTGAGTTTACCAATGTTGACAGTCTTGCCAAACACAAATCCATTGATTTCTATGAGATTTGGTAGAATTATTTCACCTCCAGTTGGTTAGACACCAGAGCAATTAGTTGAATCTATAAGATAATCCAGTGCACCAGGAAACCAGGAGGACTAATTTCAGCCTCTGATCTCCCCAATTGCATGAAGCCATTTATTAATAAGCATCTCCAGAGGTCACTGGCAACTGTACTCCAATAAACAATATTTTATATACAAAATACAGTGGCATCTTGTAATAGGGACTGTTTCTCTTTGGCCAGGCTATTAATTCCTGTCTAAGAAAGACATGGGAACAGATGAATGGGTTTTGGAATATTTTAATGGTTGAGTTTGTGGACACAAATGTACAAAATACTGAAGGCTGGCCAAAACCACATCACAAAACCCCTAATTATCCTTGCTGCTGGGCAGCATTTCAGCACAATGAATACAAAAATGAATATCTATGGTATCATTTATCTTTGGTTTTCAGTTATGTGCTATGACTGTTTCTTTTTGCATCATATTTTCCATATTTAGTGTTATTATTATTATCATGATCATTATTATTAATTTTACACAAGATCATAACATCGCAGAGCTAAAGAAATTTGGGGGAATTTTTAGAATCATAATTTTCAAACTGTTGCATGGAGGGCTAGAGTTCTGGTGAGGAGCCCCTAGCAGAGGGGAGAAGCCACATGAAGATGCATGTTTCCATCCTACAGAGTGAAGAATGGAGTCCCAGGGGGAACTGAACATCAAGAGAGCTGGTGGTAGCACCCTGATCTTCTGGTTGTTAGAGAAAAAAAAATGTCTGTGGCTTTGAAATTTGAGAGAATCATTCCAAAAATGCAAACCCATGTCAAAAGCCACCCAGTTGAATGTGTGGAGTTATAAAAGATTTGGTTCAAAAATCACACCAAAGAGATTGTAATACAGAACACCAAATAGAAATTCTAGATATTTGAGTGATCATGCACTTTAAAGTTTGGCCTGCAAAGGTGGGGATATAAATACGGAAGGATAAAGTACATCAGGCAGACCTCCAGCCAGAGCAGAGAGAGAGAGGGAGAGACAGTGTAATGGGATCTGTGCAGTGTGTGTTTATGTACCTGTAGCTGTGTGTGGACTGTGTGTGGGTAGACAGAATGTGTGGGTGATGTGTATTCCTGTAGGGCGTGTGTGTAGGTAGAAGTGTTTCAGAGCCTCAGTCTTATAGACAGCTGACTCCATAGCTCTGGGCCAGAGTGAGACAGAACCTCATTGAAGAGGAGTGTGACTTGGGCATGGCCCCCAGGAAGCAGAGAGAGAGAACTCCATCCACCAGGGACAAAATATAGACCCCAGAGGCACATCCCAGTGACCTACCTCCTCCAGTCACATCCAACCTGCCTCAGTAATCACCCCATTAATCCATTCATCTGGATGAATGAACTGATTAGGTTAAGGCTCTCATAATCCAACCACTTCATCTCCAAACTTTCTTGCACTGTCTCCACACAGGAGCTTTTGGGGGATGCCTCACATTTAAACCATAATAATGTGTCTACATGGTGCATGCATATGTGTCACCTGGTTATGAAGTGTGTGTGTGTGTGTGTGTGTGTGTGTGTGTGTGTGTGTGTATGAACTAGAGGAATATGGAGAAAAAGACTCAAACACATAGAGAAATGCTGAAACAGAATAACAGGCAGACAGAGGGACAGATAAAATAGAGAGAGATTTGTGATAGTTCTTCTTCCAGATTAAGAACCCAGTTCTGAAGTTGACTTTGTTATCCACCGGTTACTGCTACATAATTTAGGGTGAGACAAGCTGCCTTTTCAAGAGACAACTTCCTCTCCAGTAAAATGCCTTTTTTAGAGGTTTATGTGAAGAATCACATGATATCATAAGTATAAAGTGTTTTGTGTAATGACCAACACATGCTTAACTCTTAAGAAATGGGAGCCACTATTTTTATCATTATTATTTTGATTGTTTCTACTTCTATTGTATTATTACTCAATTAACATATCTTAAATAAAATTGTAAATTTTTTAGCATGGGGCATTATTTCCTAGTTTTGCTTTTCACTTGTTGGCAAGATGTTTCTAGAATTATTAGACTTATGACAAATGTCTAGATATTTTATGGGTGATTTTCAAAGATAGCAACTTATCCAATAGAGGACTTATTACTGCCATGAATTTGATTATTGAGAAGGAGAAAAGATACCCCAAATAATGCAAAAATGGTGGTTGCATCCTGAATTCTCAAATCTGTGATCTTCCTCCACTATGAGGAGAAAAATTCTCCATTGGTCTTCCAGACTTGGCCTACTAAAATAATTTTCACCCAGTTGTTCCTGTTAAATAGGGAGAATTTGGATTTGGAGAAGGAAGAATTTCAAAGAGAAGGAAATTTCAGATTTGCTTTCTCTTTATAGATTTGTTTAATTTTGTCCTTAAAATAATCCAGGGATGTTCCAATTAGCAAAGAAGAGGTATTTACAGATGACCAAGTTTTCTACCGCAGGTGGTACAACCATGCAGCTTGGGCCATCCCAAGAGTTCTCTCTTCCCAGACAACAATATTAAGAAAAATAACTAACAGACAAGGTGAAAGTGGCACGGTACATTTTCCCAGTCAAAAAGCATTCAAAGACCAATCATGTCCTCTCTCGACTTGCCAGGGAACCTTTTCTTTGGTGATCAACCCAACTTTTCCCATTACTCTTTTCTTTTCCTCGCGGGTAGCCCTTGGCACTTGTCCATGCCACAGACTCCTGGGAAGGAAGGGATAGGAGGACTGGTTTTATTTAAATCAAGGAAACAATATCAATTATGAGGAACATGATAAAGTTTTAGAAAACCTAATATTCTGTGAAAGAGTAATATGTAAATTGTGACAAAGAAAATTCTAGAATCTTCCATGGTGACACCCTTCCATTCATTTGTAATTCTAGGAGTCACTTGGTATTGCAATCCATAATTATTTTCTAAATATCTACTAAGTGTTAGGCATGGTGATAGACATTAGACATACAAGAAGAAACCAGACTAACATAGTTTCTCTGGAAACTGATAAACTACTGGAAGAGATCATACACTCACACAATATTTAATACACTTGAGCTCAATGACAGGTGTACCAATTTTATTCTGGGGATTAGAGAAAACAACCTGTATGAAGTAAACTTTGGATCCCTCTGCACCTTATCCTCTTTCTTTATTTTATGAGACCCATGCTGACATGGTACACCTGAAGCTTCATTCTCTGGCTCAGGAGAGTCCATGGCCATGAAGACATGTCAGACCACCTTAGCTCATGATGATACTGAAAAGTGGTGTAAAATCTTTCTTAACAAATCTTCAAAGTTTGTTTTTATTATGACGTGATTTTTGGACTTAGTTTCATCCTCTTATTACACTTGAGTATTTGATGGTGGAGGGGCATGTGTGTCTTTTAAAGTTTCTTTATTGTAGCTCAGATCTTGGTTATGAAATGAGAAGTGTAATGCAGCTTATTAAACTCCCTTTATTATGGAGTCTTAAGAGCTACATGGTATTATGCAAGTTTCTCTAAATTCTGGATACCTAGGAAGAAAATGTGGAGACTTTCATTATTGCTATTATCAAAAGGGAAAAATAAGAAAGACTGTTCTTCCTTCTTAAATACAATTAAAATTTTTAATATGCAGGCACAGGAAAAACTGATAAGAATCAGTAGATTATGGCAAAGAATATCTCAAGTACTGTATGAACAAACTTTTTTTATCAAACATCCATATGACTTTGGGAAAGTTACCTCTTCTCTTGGTACCTTAATTTTGTAATTGTGAAACCAGAAGGATAAATTAGATAATCTCAAAGTTCACTTTTACTTCTAAAATTTCAGGTCTTTGTTTTAAACCCTAAAGCATCACATTACATAAAGATATTCTAAGTCCTAACCCACAGGGACTTCCAAATGGACTGAAATGGATAACATCAACTAAAACAACTGGGTGAACTTTGAACTATGATCTTCTCTAATGTTACAGAGAAAAATCTTAAATCATTTCATGACTGAGGTGCCATCTTTTCTTGGAAGAATGAGATACTGTCCTTTAATTTGGGGCTGAAAATATTCCAGAGGCTAGTCTAGAAAAAAAGCAAAGCAATGGAGAGACAGAGGTAGAGACAGAGACAGAGACAGAGACAGAGATAGAGACAGAGATATAAAAGTATGTGCCAACATAAAACCCAAATGAATATGCAAACATTGATTGAATGTATGAATGGATGGACAGAGAGATGGAAGGATGAAGTCTTTATCTATGACCTGGTGGGTAGTTCTATCAAAACCAATTTCTACTAAGATGGAATGAGTTCTATAAGTGATATTCGAAGTTTTGAAGTTCTGGGTTCAAATATTGCCACCTCCTAACATGTATGCACTTGATGTATGACCTTGATGAGTTTAAGTAACCTCTTGAGCATTCATATTATCAGTTAGTAAAACTTTTTTTGTGAGAAGGCAATGAGATCATATGTATGAGATATTAGCTCATAGTACATGCTCAGTGAAATATGGACCCTGATTTGAACAATGATATTGCTATGGTTGAAATTCATATGTTGAAATCCTAACTCCTAAGATGATGGTATTAGGCCTTTGGAGAGTGATTGATCATGAAAAAGGAATTCTCATTTATGGGATTAGGACCTTTATGAAAGAGACCCAAGGGAAATCATTTGCCCTGTGAAGATAAAGCAAAAATATCACCACCTTTGCATCAAGAATAGGATTCTCATCAGACACCAAATCTCCTGGTAACTTGATCTTGGATTTCCCACTGTCTAGTACTCTGAAAAACAAATTTCTGTGGTTTACAAGTTACCCAATTGAGGCTTGTTTGTTTTAAGAGTCTGGGGAGGATTGAGACAGATTTTTTCACCCAACCACAGGGAAGCAGAAGGCTAATTTAATTGAAAACAGTAACCAAAAATGGAGACAGCTCATTCATTTCTGTTCAAAGCAGACATCACTTTCTCTCTTCCCTCAATCCTCATTCTTTCAGTCTCTCTGTTTATCCTGTCTTTCTTTATGGCTGATGCTATCCCTGTACTTGGACACTCTTCCCTCACCTCTTTTACCTAGTAAACTCTTATTTTTTTCTTCAGGTCCTAACATCAATACTCCATCCATTAGAACTCCCTCCCTGGCTTTCCCCTACCCAGCCCCATGACCCCTCCTGTTCTGGTCTCCTGCCTTCTCCCCACACCCTTCTTGGAACATTTCATCTGTCATATTGTAATTGCCACTTTCAGGTCTTTCTTTCACACCAGAACTCAAGATCTAGAATGACAGGGCTTGGGTGTTCCTCACTGTTGGATCTCTGGCACCTACCCCAGTTTCAGAACAGACCAGAAACAAGAGCCTGGGAACTCCAGTAAAGGAGCCTGAGGAGGCTGCCCCAGACTAGAGAGCAGGAGACCTGAGACTCCTTTACCTGCCAACACCTGTCCTCTCTCTGGTGGTCCCTGTGGGTTCCACTCCATTTCCTGGAACCACTGGATTATGAAATTCCTGCCTGAGCTACCCATGTCTGACACCTGGTCTGGGGTCACCACAGCCTCCAGAAAGCAAGCACCAACCTCGATTCCGACAGTGTGGTGAAGGATGCTGACCAAGAGGACGTGCTCCATCATCAGTCTGCTGAACATGGCCGAGGCAGTGACACAGGCACCCATGAGGGCAGTGGTCAGTGTGTCATTCATGTCCTTCCTACTGTGGGCCAGGTACAGCTCCTCCAGTTGCCCACTTATAAATGCCATGTTTGGCTCACTCAACGTGTTAATTAGGACTTTGACGTGTTTCTTCAACCTTTCTAACTCTTCCTTTTTGTGCATGTCCACCATCTCCTGGCCTTGCCGAAGGCGAAGTGGGATGGACTTTTCACCATTTTCACAGTCTCTCCTGCAGGGTCCTGTCGCTGTCCTCCGAGGAGCTCTCACTCTTTGTCTTCTGCAAAACGGACTCTCTCCCCGCACTCTCCCGCGCCCCGCCTTCCAGCTCTTAGCCGCTTCCAGGTCCGACGTCCTGGTCCTGCTCCTGCTGTGCTGCGTCCTCCACATCCTCCTCCTCACTTTGGGGCTCCAAGTCGTTCTCCAGGTCACTTTCCAGGAGCAGCGCGCTCGCGTCGTCCTCCTCCTCGCCACTGCCCCGGGACCCCAGCACTCCCAGGATGTAGTCCAGCCCGTCGCGCGCGAAGTCCAGCTGCACGGCGCTGCCCTCGTCCTTCTTCCTGCGCTTGTTCAGCCCAAGGCACCGCTCCAGCTTCCGGATCTCCTGGTCCTTCTCCTTGTTGGCCGCAAGAAGCGCCCGCTTCTGGGCGGCGGCGGGGCTCCTCTTCCCCGGGCGAGCCGGAGCCTTGCCCGGGGGCGGCGTGGCCTTGGTCGGGGGCCGCGCGGACTCCCGCGCGCTGCCCTCTTGCCGAAGGACCGCGGGGCCTGCGGTTCTCTGCAGGCGCCGCCCTTTCCTCAGGTGCTGCTTCTCCCTCCGCAGCTCCTTGTGGCTCTTCCTGCTACCGGGCCTGGAGCACCCCCCGGCGGCGCGCACCTCGTGGTCCCAGGCCTCGCCCCTGGCGGTGACCCGCATGAACCCCTCTATGGCCAGCCACAGCCGCTGCAGAGCGCCCTCACCACCGCCGCGCCCGCTGCTGCGCTTCTTGAGAGCCAGGTGCCCGCGGCTGCTGCCAGGGGCCGGCCGCTTCTGCGCTCCTCCCGAACCTGTTTTTGTAAATAAAGTTTAATCGAAATAGTCAAGTAGATTCGTTTTCATGTGGTCTGCAGTTGCTTATAAATTAGAACAGCAAAGCTAATTCATTGTGACAGACAGTCTGGTTTATGAAGCCTCAACTATTACATCCTGAATTTTTATAGAGAAACCTTTTCCATTCCTGGCCCAGGGTGTTCACAGTATCTCAGTCACTTCTCTGATGCCTTGTTGACCTGCTGGAGGCTGGCTCAGTTGGGATTGTTCCCTTGGCTGCCTATAGATGGTCTCCCCCAGCAGGGACCCCAGTGTACTTGAGTGTCTTCTCAAGTACTGAGGCCTCATGGAAAGAATGTTCCAGAGACCCAGGAAACTCTCAAAAGGCCTCTTATCACTTAGCCTCAGAACCCTGGCAATATCCCTTCTGCCATATTCAATTGGCCAGCCCATACACTAAAATCAGATCAGATCCCTAGGGGAAAAAATTAGGTTGCATTTCTTAACAGGAAGAGGAGCAAAGAATCTGTGGCCACCTTTATTTTACCCACAGCTCATTTTTACAAATTCTTCTTGTCTTGACCAGTGATCATCACAACTAAAATCTTACGTTCATGATCAGATATTTAGGAGACACCTGGGGTCAGCATTTATTCAGCTGATATTTACTGCACTCTTTCTGAATGCTATGAAATATGCTAGACATGGAGGAGTCAGCAGGGAGCAGAAAAACATGACCTTGATCTCATGGAATGCACACTCCAGCTCATGTAGATCCAAGAAAAGAAGCTGAAATGCCAAGAAATGAAGTTGTATTTGCTCCCTTTTGACAAGAGTGTACCAGGGTTCTTTCTCCTGAGAATCCTTGCTGATGCTCATTGTCTTTCATTGTCTTTGATAAGCACCATCCTACCAGGTAAGAAGTGATGCCTAACTCTGGTTCAGTTTCCATTTCCCTGATGATCGTTGATGTTACACACCTTTTCATAACCTCCTGGGCACTTTCATGACTCCTTTGGAGAAATCCATCCAGGTCCTTTGCCCACCTTTTAATTAAGCTATTCAGGTGCAGAATTTTCTTATGTATTTTCAATAATAACCTCTTACTGGATATATGGTTTGACAATATTTTCTCCACTTTATTCTCCACTTTAGTGATTCCTTCTTTTGCTGTATGGGAGCTTTTATAGCTGGACGGAGGTCCAGCTGTCAGTCTTTAGCTGCCTGGGGTTTTTAGTGCAGAAAACAGCTCTGTTCTTGGATCTTCTGAGTGACTCTCACAGTGACAGGTATGTTAGCTCCATCACGGGGAGTTCATTCTCCAGAGCCAAGAGAGCATGGGAGTCCTTTCGTGGTTCTGCCACTTACTCTGTGGCTCTGGGAACATTATTTCATCTTTGGTTTTCTGTAAAACCAGAGGATATTAATGAGCTCAAAATTGGTCAGGAGAATTAAGTGAACCAAAGGCACATGGAAAACACTCAACAAATGTAACCTCCAGCTCCTTCTTACTACCTCTCTTTTCAATTTGCACAGAGGGCTGCTGAGACTCAGAACAGTGAAGTAACTATCTCAGAGGCATGCAGCTGGCAAGACCAGGACCAGAGACTTAGCAGAGCTCAGGAGGACCTTGGTCTATGTTCTCTCTGCCATGTCACACTAACTTCTAGTCACCCAAAAATGTGCACACAGCTTTTCGTGTTACACAGAGCACAGGATTATAGACACAACACCACTCTTCTTCTTTTTAACTTCTCTCTCATTATCTATCCTGTCAGGGGAGTGTCTCATTCCTCTGTCATTCTTCTTTATTCCCTGTGCTGGTTCTTCTACATGGAACAAAACAACACAAGCAAATGAAACAGGGTTCACATTTGCAAAGAAGAAAACATTCACAGATGTCCTCAACTTGGAAAGAGTGCAAAAACCAAAACAGATAAATAATTCTTGGCTAATATTTCCCAAGACTTGGAAAGCCATGATCCTTCCTCTAGAACCAGGAAGGACTGGCTCAGCATCACTCCCATCCACAAGAGCTACCCCTCATGAGCAGCTCAGCCATGCCTGGAGACCCTCTCTGGGCCCCATACATATGTGTGCCTGTGGGTCTGTGGATGGGAACAGGGAGCATCTCAGTTCACAGAATTTGACAGTTGTGTGTGTGTGTGTGTGTGTGTGTGTGTGTGTGTTTGTGTGTGTGTATGTATTTTGACATGCTCTTATTAACAGAATTAATCACAAATTACTGGGGACCACCAACCTCATTTGAGGAGGCCTGAAATAGAATGGAAAATGGAATGGAAACAGCCTTCACTTCCATTTTGAAAATGCGTTTTTCCCCTTTGAATTTAAACCAAATATACATTGAAGGAACTAACTCAGATGAAGAGAGAATATTTCAAATCCTACGAGCTGGAATGTGGGCTCCTACTCCCATCTCTCTCAATGCCGCTCACAAGGTGCTGTTGAAGTCATACCCTGATTTAAGGATGAGAAGCAAAGTTCAAGGACACAGTGCTTTAAAGCATTGCAAAAAAAATTCTTTCTTAATGCCTTGCCTGTGGAGTAGCATTAAACAATATGGTTGCTAGTAGAACTAATTAGCTCTCTAGTTGCTTATGTAGCAGGTATTTAAGCTGTAATCACAGCTTATGTGTTGAGTTCATGGCTCTCAGTATGACAGTCTTTGGTTTGACACTCTACTGTGTGTCCTTGAGCAATTGATCAACCTCTCTGGTCCTTAGTTTTCTTTTCTGTGAAATGCCTTTAACAACAAATTCCATCTCCTGGAACTGTTGGAACATCTGAGATGACTTCTATACAGTGCATAGCCTCATGCTTACAGGAAGTTGACAATGGAATCTATCTATTCTTAACACTAAAATCAAAGCTGTCAGGGTTACTTGAAAATAATCTTAATAAATATAATCAACAATAATTCTAATCCTTTGATAACCTCATCTTCATATGTTTTATAGTCTCTATGTTCACTTTTGGTCCAGCAAGTATAGGGCCCTGATGGATCTATTTAATTTCATCTGAAGGTCATAGCTGGCCAGCAGGTCAAGGATTCAGTTTCTGGTCTCTGCTCCAAGGTAGAGAAATATCTAGCCAAGTCAAGAGGTGCACACCCCATAATCCCAGCAGCTTGGGAGGCCGAGGGAGGAAGATCAAAGATTGGAGACTAGCTGGACAAGTTGGTGAGACCCATTTTCAAAATAAAATTTTATAAAAGGGCTAGGGCTGTAGTTCAGTGGTGGAGCGCTTGCCTGGCATGTGCAAGGCCCTGGGTTCCATCCTCAAACCAATAATAAAGAAAGCCCTAATCACAGACCTCTTGAGCTCTGGGCTCCTCTCTAATGATGAAGGTCATGTGTGTCTCTGGGGTGATGCCTACTCTGTTTTTTTAGGGAGCATACCACAAGCAACTGAATTATTCCTCTCTGAATGATTCTGATTTACTTGGCTGGATGGACCAAGTTTTAATAGAGTTTTAAACAATGGCCGTCTGAAGCCAGGATGGAGTTTCTCTGAAGGACACCGAGGAGGATCTTACTGCCCCTCTTCCCATCTATGAGAATTTAGAAATGCACAAGGACATGTGTTCCCACAAACATCAAACTGTTGTTCCAAAAATACAGGCTGCAAAGCCTCCCATCATTCTGTGTTTTATCCACAACACACAACAATTTATGAGAAGCCACAAGAGATTGGAGAGACAGGGCTGCATTCTTCAGCATCTAATGTCAGTTGACAATCAGCAGGAGAACTGCAGTAAATGCACAGATACAGACCGGGCAGGAAAGTCACAAACCCATTCCACATAGTGGCGGACTCTTGGCTGGCAGTCAGCAAGCCACCGACAGTGCTCTTAACCTCACCGACAGATGGCCAGGCTCAGCCAGGGTGCAAAGTGGAAAGCCACCATTCCTCCTGCATCCCCAGGGTGCTTCCACAGCCCTGTGTGGAAGGTCTCCGGTGAATCTCAGCTGACAATCCCCGCCCTCTTCCCAGCAAATCAACTAAAATGCATTTCTCCAAGTCTGTTCCACCCTATGCTAGCTCAAGAGAGGGTCCTGGACAAACTGGTTCGGTTGTTAAATAAAGCTGGAAATGCCACTCACCTCCCAGGGTTGACGCTGTCCTCAGTCTCATGCATGTGGGCCCCTGGTACTGCCCAACTTCCTGCTCTGCCAATCTCAGGGCACCTCCTGTGTATGGATCAGCAGGCAGGAAAAAAGCAGAAATGAGACCCCTTCCCTCCAAGGAAGCATCTAGAAAACCACCTCCAACTTCCATTTAAACCGTATTGACAAGAGTGGAATCCTGTGGCTTCTCTTAGCTCTAAGTCTGGCAGAATGAGGTGTTTTGCCAGGATAGAAGCACATTGTTAAAAGTCAGGGTTCTGACATGAAGAAAGGGGAAGATGAATGATGTTGGGAGGGCATCTGGCACCCCAACATCCTGCCACGCTCCACTTCTCACCAAGCATTGGATACACGAAGGGCAAAATTTAACTTTTATTGAACATTTATTATACACCAGGCTCTGTTAATGCTCTGCATCTCTTACTTCATGACTCTCAAAAAAAGTCTTTGAAATGATTACTCCCTTTCAGAAGATACAAAAATAAGGAACACCCTAAATTATTCTGTGAGGATAACATTACCCTAATACTAAAATCAGAACAGGGCATGAAAAAACTATAGATCTATCTATCTTATGAACCTAGATGCAAAAATCACCAACAAAACATTAACAAGTCAGATTCAACAATGTTTAAAGAGAAAACTTATGCAACATGACCAAGTGAAATTTATCTCTTTATGCAAGTTGGTTCAACATTGAAATGTCAATTAATGTAATCTATCATGTTACAAGCTAAAAAAGAAAAATCACATATTTTATCAATACATTCAAAGAAAGCACATGACAAAATCTAATACCCATTCAATTCATGATAAAAACTCTCAGTAAATTAAGAAAAAAAGGTAACTTCTTCAATTTGATAGAGAATATCTACAAAATAAACTGTAGGTAACATTGTACTTGATGAGAAACTTGAAGCATTACCAGTAAGATAAAACAAAGCAAAGTTGACCTCTCATTACTTCTTTCCAACATAGTACCACAACTCCTTGCTAGTGTGGTAAGAGAAGAAAAGGAAATAAAAGGTAGACTGTTTGAAAGGAAGAAATGAAATTATCCTTGTTCACAGAAGACATGATCAAATGTAAGAAGTGGAAAATAATTTTTAAAAATCCTAAATTACTGAGAGGCTAAGTTGCCCAGTACAAGGTTAATATAAAACTCAAATACTTTCTTTCATAATAGTACTTAATGACAGGAATTTGAAAATAGAAACATAATATCCTTTACATTATCAGCCCCCAAAATAAAATGTATAATAGGTATATGTTTAACAAAATATGTACAATGTTTATGTGACTAAAACTACAAAATTCTGATGAAATAAATCAAAGAACTAAATAAACAGAGATATGTTCCATAGTCAAGGAACTCAATTTAAAAGAGAGAACTGGGGGTGTAGTTCAGTGGTAAGGCACTTACCTCGTGTAAGTAAGGTCCCAGGTTCAATTGTGAGCATTGGAAAAAATATATCTAATGGTCTTAACAGATGCCTCAAAGAAGACACAGAAACACAAATAGAAAATAAGAATATGAAAAGATACTTCTCATCATATGCCAATTAAAAGAATGAAATGTGACCTCACATGTACTAGAATGACCAAAATCCAGAATACTGGCTACACAATATGCTAGTGAGGATGTAGAGCAATAGGAATTCTCATCTGTTGCCAGTGAGAATATAAAATGGGAAAGCATGGAGACTTTGAAAGACAGTATGATAGTTTCTTGAAAAAAATAACTATACTTTTTCCATATGGTCCAGCAATCATGCTCACTGTTGTCTACCCAAGGGACCTGAAAACCTATCTCCATGCCAAACCCTGCACTTGGATGTTTATAGCAGCTTATTCATAATCATCAAAACTTGGAGCCAACCAAGATATGCTTCAGTAGGTGAATAGATAATTAAACTGTGATACACCAGATAATGGGATGTTATTCAGCACTGAAATAAATGCAGTATCCACCCATAAAAAGACAGAGAGGAACATTCAATGCTTATTAATAAGGAAGGAAGCTAATCTGAAAAGGCTACATACCATATGATTCTAATTCTATAACATTCTGAAAAAGGCAAAACTAAGCAGGGAGTAAAAAGATGAGGGAGAACACATGAGCAGAACACAGAACTTTCAGGGCACTGAAAATATTCTGGGGGATGCTGTGACAGTGGATACATGTCATTACCCAAATCCACAGAATGTACAACACCAACATTTGTTCCTAATGAAAATGGAGTTTTTATAATGTGTCAGTACAGGTTCCCCACTTTTAACAAATACGCCACTCTAGTAGGAGATGTTGATAATAGAGAAGTCTACACATGTTTGAGGAAAGGGAGGAGATGGGAAATCTCTGTGCCTTTCCCTGGAGTTTGCTATGAATCCAAAAGTGCTTTTAAAAAGTAGTCCTTAAAAACATCCTACAGTCAATTCACACACACACACATACACACACCCAACTCTAATTAGTCTTACTAATTAGACTGGGTAATAAATTGACCCAGTGTATGTATTGCAAGTTCAGCTTCAAGGTTCAATGTCCCTGCTCCCCCAACTCCTGTTGTACATATGGCAAGTAGTAAGTTATCCTTCTACCTCAAATTGTAGTTTAAATGCAAAACACAACTTTACTTATTTATTTTTCTTGTTGTCCAGAAATCTTTTAAACATCTGAATCTTTATTTTTTCTATTGGGAATACAATTTTCATCTAATATTTTATAAATGGGCATTTCAATTTTGGAAACAATGACACTGGGAGTCCTGGAAGAACACATCCCAGTAGACATAGTCTTTTGTGGTTTTTGAATGAAATTAGATTATGTGCTGCTATTCAATGCCTCTGGACACAAGAGCACACAGAAACCCAGTTCCTTACACAAAAAACCCATTGCAGGTAGGCTTGTGCAATGATCGGGTAGGGCATGCATGAGGTCATGGGGCAGCTGGGTAGTCCACTGAGCAGGGTGATTCTAACCACAAGGGAAGTTATCCAAGGGAAATGGTGTGTAGAGTCATTGCTACTGTCCTTAGAATTGTGGTAAAATTGACATCTGGGCAGGTTATGATTAAGCCAGATACATTGACAAGGGAAATGAAGACTATAGGTTAAAAAGATCTTTTGAAATTTTATAATAATATTTAAAATCTTCTTCAGTAGACACTTATTCTTTTTCAAGGAAAGACTGGATGCCTGTCCATGGGAAAGTGGTGAGCAGATGGCCTTCAGCTCTCAGCACCTTCATAGGTTGTCTCAGCTGCACAAAGTTGCCCTGTCCCAGGTCACAGCTCTTCCTGGGGCAGAAGGAATGAAATGATTAATCATTGTGGCATTATCAAGGCCATCTTAGCCTAATTTGATGCAACTTTCAAGGGCCTCTGTGTCTCCAGAGCTCCCTGTTGGGCTGGCCAAGGTTAACATTGAGACTATATAACTCAGTTTCTCCCTTCCACTCCTGCTTCCTTTTCTCCCTAATCACAGTGTTTGCTTCTTGGAAGACCTAAGCTATGACCAAAAGATAAGATGATACAGCACTCAGAAATGGGCAATTTACTTTTAGCCACTTTCCTCTAATGCCAGAAACCCTTATTGACAGTACAGTTCTCCCCCCACCTTATCCAAGGGCAACACATATCAAGACCCCAGTGAATGTCTGAAACTATTGATAATACCAAAGCATATACCCACTATATTTTTTTCCAACACACATATACCATGATGAATTTTAATATACATATATTAGACACAGTAATAGATGAATAATAACTAATAATAAATTAGATCAATTAAAACAATAAACTTGTGAAAATTACATAAATGTGGTCTCTCTCATTATCAAGTATCTTATTGTCTTATGCTCACTTTTCTTGTGATGATATGAAACGATATGGATCTTGAGAAGAGATGAAGTGATATGAATGAAGTAGACTTTGTGGTGTAGCAATAGGCTGCTATCAGCCTTCTGATGATATACGAGAAGAAGGATCATTTTCTAGATCATCAATTGATGACTGCTGGATAGGTAGTGTAACAGCACAGATACTCTGGGAAAAGTAGTTCACCTTCATTAGTGGTCATAGAAATGAAAATTAAAATCCCATACAGAGATACCACCATATTACCACTAGAAAAGTTAAAATTAAAAATAGAGAATATTATGTGTTGATGATGTTGATTAACAAGAATGCTCATGTGTTGCTAGAATGCATAACCCAGTCAATTAAGAGAACTCCTGAACAACATACATCATATGATCAAGCAGTTTCACTACTACATACATATCCAACAGAAGTGCACACATACACTCATCAAAAGACATACAGAAAAATGTTTATCAAAACACCATTTCATGGGCTGGGGATGTAGCTCAGTTGGTAGAGTGCTTGCCTCGCAAGCACAAGGCCCTGGGTTCAATCCCCAGCACCACAAAAAAAAAAAAAACACCATTCATCTCTTATCAATTGATGGATCAAATGAAAGCAATGACCCTAAGTTTTCTTAGGTTGTTACTGTACAGACATGGAATTAACCTCCATCCAGCCACTCTCAAAATGTAAAGCTTTCTTGTCAAAATACCATCCTGGAGATGGTGAGAACAGAGTGCAGGTCTTCAACAGAGAATGCCAAGCAGGGGTGGTGGGGAAAAGAAAGGAAGCTCACATTGATGTATTGTGTGTATCTCAGTCCCTGTACTTGGGGGACATTTGAAACTTTAGAGATGACTTCATTCTAGATAACCATAGGAGCCCTGGTCACCAGACACAAATGGAAATACTTACATTCAAATCTAGAATGGACATACTCCAACACATATCTTCTGCCCCTTTATCACCTCCTTTTCCCAAAGTACACCCTGAAAGAAAATTGAATCCACTGGATTCACATGGAAAACCTCCTCAATGTGAACAGACCCCCAACACTTCACCAGTCACTCTAGGGAGCCTCTGAGTGGTCAGTGGCTCTACTGAGAAGTTTTCTGATTCAAGCAATGTAGGACCAGTCGCTTCCTAGCCTCCCATCTCCTGCGTGCCCCCAGCTCCTCCCCCAAGAATTGCCATGTGTCCTTGAGGGAGTCACCAACATGGGTTGCCCCTCGCTGTGCTTGAACTGTCTTCCAGACTGACTCCAAACCCATAGACTCCTGGCTCTTGTGCTCAAAATCCCACCTCCTCCTCCTAGTAGCTGAGTGACTGTGGGAAGGTCATCCAACTGTCCCTCCAGCTCAGCCCCATAACTCCACTCTATCCCCAGATGTCCAAGCCTATAAGGCAGCCTTCAAGTCTTCTTTCCCCTTTATCTCCAGATCCATTTCCCATCCAGCCAACCTCCCAAGCACTATTTAGATTCATTCTCTTTCCTCTGTCCCCTATGCCACCAGTGGTCACTGCCTCTGTCCTCCTCTTTGGTCTTACTGCTACTATCCATGTAGGCTCCACCCCTTCTCATGGCAGTGAGAATTTTAAATATGCAAATCCATGTGTCATGCCTCTCCCAGTCAAAACCTTTGGATGGCTTACATTGCCATAAGGTAATCCAAGGACCACAGTGGTGAATGATGTCACTCTGTAGCTAGGGTTCCTACCAGCTTTGTGACTCTGGCTAGCAGGTGCACCTCTCCCTGCTTCTGGTTTCTGAGCTGTACCTACAGAGCACGGTTGTTGCAAAGATTAATCATATTAACAAATAAGAACTCTTAGGAAAGACATCTAGTGGAGTATAAAGGTTCAATGCATATCAACATCTTCATCATAAGCATTACTAATGGCATTATTTGAATAAACTACAGAATTCATAGTAGGGCACACATCTGTTTCTTTGCCTAACCCTCTGTCCCTGTGCTTTATTATTTATGCTTCAATCACTCTGAAGTTCTTTGATCTTTGAACACCATAATGATTCATACACAAAGTTGTTCCTCACACTGATGCTTATAATAAAGATTTTTTAAAGTGAAACATCCATCAGCTAAAATTGATTAGGTATAATTTTGGTATAATCAAATATATCAAAATAATTTTGAATTATGAGTCATGAATATTTGATAATATGAGAAAATGCTCATGAAATGACAGTGTATGAAAAATGTTTCAAACTTGTATCTATAGCATTGTCTCAACCTGAATGAAATAAATCACAACATTTAACAGCAGCCATCTCTGCACCTTTAGATGATGGACAATATATTTTTCTTTATGCTTTGCTAAGTTTTTACATTTTATACAGTCAGCCCTTATGCCTTTCATAATGAGGAGTTTAGATACTAAAAGAAAAAGGAAAGAGAGGAAAAGTCTCATCTTTTTGTTTCAAATTGAAATATTCTGGTTTTAAAAGTTAATTTAATTCAAACTCCTCCCAACCCTCAAAATACACACATAATTTCCAACATATTCTCCTTCATCTGTCTCTAAAAACAATAATTTCACTGGTTTTAAACAATTGAACTGAAATGTTTATGAAAAACCAATTCCCCTCAAAGGCCATGTTAATTTGTTAGGTTCCTGTCCCAGGATAAGGAAAATATTGAAATTAGGAAGAAAAATTACCATCTGCTCCATTTTAGAACAAAATGCAAAACAGATTCTGTGGCAGGAGGCATATGCATATTCAATTTTGAAAAAGAGAGGCAAATAAATCATATGCTTCTATTCCAGAGTTTTGGAGTACAATCCCTATATCTAACTTAGAAATGATTGTCTGGTCAACATGCCATGTCTCAGGAACCCAGATATCACATACTCTGGCATTTGGTGATTGTGGTAAGATATGGTGTATGTGTGAGTGTTGTGTGTTGGGTTGACGTTGACCAGATATTTTGATATTCACAGACTTCATCGCTGTCCCTGAGATTTTGACCAGATGTCTGAAAAATGTGCATGTGGGTTCAAGTAAGTGTATGTGTGTGTGTGTGTGTGTGTGTGTGTGTGTGTGTGCACTCACATGCACACACTCATTGAATTGCAGAGAATGAAAGGGCAAACTGCACAACAACCAAGTCAAAACTCTCTGCTCCATTAAGTTACAACTTCCTCCAAGCTGCTTCCTTGGTGGGAACAGTGGGTTCCCATACCCATTAGAATAATGGGGAGGGAGGGGCATGTGAGAGCCATTGGGTGGTTTGTCAAGATATATACTCTAGTGCCTCATCCTTTCTACAAAATGCTTTTAAATGAAAAAGCTCTGCCCCTTAGACCAAAAAAAAAAGTATCATTATGAACACCTAATGAATGAAAGTATTATTCACATTTTCCTGTGATTTTTGTGCTTGGTTATGGAGCATTCCAAGAGGAGAGGATGAGAGACAGGAACTGTGGTTGGCATTGTTACTTTGACATTACAAATAACCCTATTTCTGATGGCATTATACCATCCGTATATTTCCCTCTATTTGTGTCTAAAAAGATGGCATTTTCCCAGTCTCTGCTCTCTGTCCACAATTTACATCTTACTATCCTCAAGGGTCTGTGTGCTTTTAAGCAAAATAGTTAATTTTCCACGGTGGTGGAGGGGAGGGGAAACTGGCTTTATCTTCAACCACTCCATGGCAATTTTCCTGTTAGTCCTCAGAAAGGCAGAATGTTGTTCTTTTTCTGTGAAGAGAAATACCACACACAAGCACACATCACTAATAGCTCAAGTTCTCCAGAATTCTTACCACCAACCCACTGGGCTTTGCATGTATTTGTTTAATCCTTCATGACCAGTGGATGAGGCAGGTTCTCTGATCAACCCCACTGTGGAGAAGACACTGAGGTTCTTAGAGAATCTAAGGACACTCTGTGTGATCCAGAGTCAGGTCCTTCAAAGTCAGTGCTCCTGACAACAGACTTCTGCTTTCCTGTCCTTTTTCTCAACGAGGAGGTTCTCACATTCTGTGACTGGTAAATGTTCCAGTTCATAGCACCTTTAGCAAGGATGTAATGGAAACAGGCAGCCATCTTCCAGATTCCTCCATGGGATCAGCTGAATGATCCTGACCCTCCAGGACATGAGTGTCATAATCTATAAAAGAGAAATACCATCACATCATTTTGGCACAGGATGTGAGCTTAAGTACCATGAAGCACTCATTCAAATAGTACTCACTAATTCTGCTCTAGGTAGCAGAAAGATGCTGGAAGCTGAGGGGAGAGTGAACATGGCATAGCTCCTGTTCTCAGCAGGCCCAGTCTGGTGCAAGAGAGCCTCCCATGCTGCTGGGATGATAGACATGTTCCACCGCACCCGGCTCAACCTCACTTTGATTTCAAAGTTTTCTTTGGGCCTGATGTATTAGAAAAAACAAGTCTTTTGAGAGTCTTTGGAGATAACCTTTTATCACTCTTCAGAAGGGCGAAAGCAAAACAAAACAAAATCTGTAGAATGAGTTAGATGGTCTCAGGTGCTCATTCAGCCCCTCCAGGTCTCAGTTTCCTTGAATTGGATATAAGAATCAGAGACGCTCTCCTCATGCCCAGGTGACATCATCACCAGGATAAAGCAGGTTCTTTGCAACCTGCAAGGTAAGGGCTGACTGTATCTGGGCTGATTTCAGAGCTCTGAGGAACTAGCTGCTACTTTCACAGGTGGGCAAAGGGGCAGCGAGGGATGGAAGACTTGGACCGCTGCTGAGGGGGATGCCATCAGGGAGCTGTGGAAAGTAGGGCCACAGTTTGAAAATGAACAGGGTAAAAGTTCTGTGAGGAGACCCAGAAGGGGAGAGGCCAGGAATGGGAAGAGAGGGAGAAGAAATGGAAGAATAGGTCAAGAGCAAGGAAGAGGTGACTTTGAAAATTGCCCTCTGGCATGAGGATCCTTGGCCAGCGCTGCACTTTTGAGGTTCAAATTTGTTTATTCTTGGGAAAATGCAACCACCTGTTTCTAAAAGAAAAGTCTTTAAAAAGTCTCATAAAATCTGCTCAGTAAGCTCTCTGGACATCAAATGCCTCATAAAAAGAAAATTTTGATGAGTTAACTGTAAATGAATCAGAAACATACAGATTTGATTTTGCCCAATCTTTTATTGGATTTAGAAATGAAGGGGAAAGCTGCTCAAGTCCAAATTCTTCAGGGGCTTTTCAGATCCCCAAAGAAAACAAAACAAAAGAAACAAAACAAAACAAAAACAAAAAAAAGCCATTGGCAAGGCCAGGCAGATCCTCATGGAATTCCATCTTGCCCTCCTGAACTGCAGTTTCCAGGGGAGGTTCCTACCCAGGATGCATCCTGGGCAAGAAAGGAGAGGGGGTAAGCACGGGTTTTCTATGTGCCAGGACCCCTTCCCCAATTGCCACAGCTACTGTTTGCATGAGGAGACATGCATGATGACCATTTGTGTCATGGGAGATGGGGACACAGAGAAGAGCAATAGCAAAGCAGGCTGCAAGTTGTAGCTCCATACCCCCAGAAGCAGCTAGTTTGGTGAACCTGGCCATGTTAGTAATGTCATATCCCTTGGCCTTGGTGGGCCCATATGGAAATTAGGGCAAAGGCACATCTAGCTCTCTCCTCCACTGCCCAGTGGTGATCAATATGGTACAGAAACCCTTTGGGTGGGGGTTTCTGTCATCCCCCTTTAAAGTCCAAAAACTGAGCCCAGGAAGGATCCAGAGACAGAGCAGCAGACCCTCAATCTTCACTTCAAGCTGGTGGTTCCCTAGACAAAGGCCCTTTCACTACACACTGCCACTTCCCCCAAAGGTTCTCCACAGAAATCTAGAGTCCTGGAATTGTCCTCCCAAAAATGTTGGAACTGGGGGCCTCCCTCCAACCCATGTGGGTGGCTTGAGGGCAGCTAGGAGGGGCCCTTCTCCAGGTTCCCTGGGGGGCTTTCTGGTGCCAAGGACAGAATGAGCACACAGCCTGCATGGAGGTGTGGAGGTGTGTCCCCGGTGTCAAAGTTCTTGGTCTCCTTGTGTGACTGGCTCATGGGATGACAGAGAAGGTGAAAGAAGGAGAGGAATTTGGAATCCTGCTTCTGTTCCCATTCACTGTCTCTCCGACTGGTGCTGTGTCATATGACTGTAAAAAGAGATGAAGCAAAGTCTAAAATGAAAATGAAACAAAAATGTAGCACACGGTACGTAAATTAACCAGGTAGATGACACCCAGCAGGTCATGAACAACTTCACACATGGTTTTATCAAAGGGGTAATTACAGCACAGGAAGACCAACACACGTTTCCACATGAGAGATAGTGTTGTAAGTGATTAAAAGGGCTGAGGGTAAGGAATGTGCTCATCACAGAGACTGCTTGCATCCTAGAATAAGAGTTTTCTCAAAGGAGTACAGCACATGTCTTTCCAGTGTGCTGAGAGAGGGAAGTCTTCTGAACTTCCTTGTGACTGCATAGACACGCAGGGCACAGTGGTGCAGCCTGTAATCCCAGTGATGCAGGAGACTGAGGCAGGAGGATTGCAAGTTCAAAGCCAGTGTCAGTAACTAAGTGAGGCCCTCTGAAACTTAGTGACACAGAGTATCAAAATTAAAAAAGGGGGGTCTGGGGATGTGGCTCAGTGGCAAAGCACCTTTGGGTTCAATCCCTGGCACCTAAAGAAAAACAAGAAAAGACCTTCCCTAGACTCACTTGAACATCCCCCTTTCATCTCCTGACTCTGTTTTGTCCAAAAATGATCTGGACAGTTCTTAGCATGTGGCTTCTTCACCACAAAACTCACAAACAACTATGGGGGCTGAGCAGCCTGGAACCAGAAACAGCCCAAAGACGTACAACTCCATTAACAATGGGTCATGATTGACCTTCTCCCAAAAAGGTAAACACTGGTCAATCAGCACAGAAGATGCTCAGCATCCTTTAGTCCAGGGGCAGAAAGGCACTACTTCACACCTCAGGAGACGGGCATAGCCAGGAAAACAAAGAACACTCAGGGTTGGTGAGGACATGGAAAAACCGGAAGCTTGGTACATGGGGGTCAGGAAGGACAGTGGGGCAGTCACCAAGGAAAACAAGTTGGACCTCCAAAAGTTAAATGGGCAACCACCATTCAGCCAGCAATTTAACTCCAAGGCACATACCCAAAAGAATTGAAAATGGATTCTCCAACAAGTACCTGAACCTGAATGTTAGATTAGCCATGCATACTATAACATGGGTGAACCTCAAAATCATTATACCCAGTGAAAAACCTGGACACATGATACTACAGGTTGTGCAATTCCATGAAATCACCTCCACAGGCAATCCATGGTGACACAGCAGATTCTTGATTCCCAGGGACCAGAGGGGAGAGAAATCAGAAAAATTACTTGCATGGGCAGGTTTCCTTCTCGGTTGATGCAAAAGACACTCCAAGGTCAATGGTGTTCCCACAACCCTGGAGTGTGTTCAGCACTACTGAATCATCCACATTAAAAGGGTTCTTTTGGGGCTGGGGAGATAGCTCAGTTGGTAGAGTGCTTGCCTTGCAAGCACAAGGCCCTGGGTTCGATCCCCAGCACCCCCCAAAAAAATAAATAAAATAAAAGGGTTCTTTTTATGTTATGTTCATTTCCCTTGATCATCAAAATAAATAAAAGCGAACCTCCACCTGCCAGAACAAAGGTCACTCAGCCTTGGACTCCAGCTCTATACTGACACTTGGAGTCTCCCTGGAGTTGGCCTCCCAGGCCCTGTCATTCTGGTCTTGAAACCCTGCTGAATGGCCCCCCAGAGTGAGTCACCAAATCTACTCATTCTTGGAAGCATTTTTGATAGGATGTGACTGCAGGTGACCTGGATCTTTACAAATTTTTTTCATATATCTTTATCTTCATTTCCCTCTAGGAAAAAAATAATTCACTCATCAATTGAGGGGCATCTAGGTTGGTTCCACAATCTAGCTATTATGAATTGAGCTGCTATGAACATTGATGTGGTTGCATCACTGTAGTAGCTGATTTTAAGTGCTTTGGGTATAGGCCAAGGAGTGGGATAGCCATAAGTGTTGGCAAGAATGTGGGGAAAAAGGTACACTCATACATTGCTGGTGGGGTTGCGAATTAGTGCAGACACTCTGGAAAGCAGTGTGGAGATTCCTTAGAAAACTTGGAATGGAACCACCATTTGACCCAGCTATCCCACTCCTCGGCCTATACACAAAGGACTTGAAATCAGCATACTACAGTGGTGCAGCCACAACAATGTTCATAGCTGCTCAATTCACAATAGCCAGATTGTGGAACCAACCTAGATGCCCTTCAATTGATAAATGGATAAAGAAACTGTGGTATATATACACAATAGAATATTACTCAGCCATAAATAATAATAAAACTATGGCATTTGCAGGCAAATGGATGAAGTGGGAGAAAATAATGCTAAGTGAGATAAACCAATCCCAAAAAACCTAGGGACGAATGATCTCTCTGTTAAGCCAATGAGGATACATAATCAGGGGTGGAAAGGAGGCAAAAATGGAGGAAGGATGGATTGTATAGAGGAAAAACAGGGGTAGGGAGCAGGGGGAAGGAAAACAACAGAATAAGACAAATACCATTACCCTATGTACATGTATGATAACACAAATGGTATGACTCTATTTCATGTACAAACAGAGAAAAAAGTTGTAACCCATTTGTTTACAATGAATCAAAATAAATGAATTATTTTAAAAAAAGAGAGGAAAAAAAAGTTAGCAAAGATAAAAGGATTAAACAATACTATCCACCAAGAGGATCTAGTTAACATTTATAGAATCTTCTTCCCAACAACAGCAGAACACAGGCTCTTATCATCTGTCACGGAACATTTACTGAGATAAACCATAACCTCAGACAATAACAAACTTCAACAGATGTAAACCAATTCAAAATCATAAAGAATGTGTTTTCTAATCATAATGAAATTAAACTGGAAATAAAGACAAGAGGGAACTCTACAAACATTTAGAAATTAAGACATTTCTAACAATGAATGGCATCCATGAGCTTGTGACATGGTGTATGAACTTCAAGGACATTACACTAAGTGAGCCCAGCACAGAACTTTAAATACTATGTAATTCCCCTATATGAGGCATCTGAAAAGATCAAAAGTGCAGATGCAACAAAATATTCAAACTCATAGAAGAAAAGTTTGCCAGAGGTAGGAAGAGGAGAGGAAGAAATGGAGAGTTGAAAGATCTCATGCTAAGAGTTCTTGTCATAGTAAAATAAAGTAAGAGAAAATAGAACAAATAAATCACTAATATCAGAAATAAGACAGGAAATATTACACCTCCTATACCAATTTGAAGGACAATAAGGGAATACTATGAACAACTTTGACAAATTTGATAATTTAGTTCACAGATATGACAACTGAAAAATCACTAAGATAACAAATCCAGCAACATAAAATAGATACCTTGATAAGCCTATAACCATGAAACAAATGAAGTTTGTAATGAAAAGTCTCCTGAAAGCAGAATCTCCAGCCTACTTGTCTTCACTAGAAAATTTTACCAAATATTTTAAGAATGTATATTAGATTTGCACAATCTCTTTCAGAAAATAGGACGGAACCCTTTCCAACTCAATTCATGAGATATCACCATGAAACCCAAACTAAACAAAGAAAGGGGGTCAGGGTGGAGAAGAAAGAAAGAAAACTTAGACTCAAAAATCTTCAGCAAATATTTTTCTAGGGGTATAGCTCAGTAGTAAAGCACTTGCCTGGCTTGTGTGAGGCCCTGGGTTTGGTTCCAGCACTGCAAAAACCTAAAAACAAAAGCAAAAAATTTCAACAAAATATCAGCAAATTCAATCCAACACTCTAGAAAAATTAGAAACCGTAAAGGAGAGGAATTTATTTAAAGCATGTAAGAGTGGTTTGACACTTCAAAATCAATGAGTCTAACTCATCTATAGGCTAAAATATGAAAACTCCTATGATCCCTTCAACTGATGCAGAACATCCACACAAAAACTCACACATAAACTCTTAGGAAGTAAACAACAGAAGACAATGACTTCAACTTGATAAAGAGCACCTACAAAAAATAACAAACATTAGCTTTACTATCACAATCATGGTATTTCATTGTGGAAATTTGTATGCTTTCCACCTAAGAGCAGGAACAGGACAAGCATGTCCACTCTTGACACTTGTATTCAACATTGTGTGGGAAGTTTTAGCTAAGGCAATTAGGCAAAAAAAAAAAAAGTGAAAACTAAAAATAGAAGAAAGAAAAAGCATGCTGATTATAAAGCTATAAATGAAACAGTCCCTATTTGCAAATAACTACCTCATAGAACATGGAAAAGATCTATGAAAACACTGGAATTAATAGGTGGGTTGAACAAGGTCACAGGATAAAAATGCATTTTTATATACTAAAAATAAGTGTGCAAAAATTTTGTTGATGCCATCTATAATTACCTCAAAGAAATTTAAATAATTAGTTATAAACTTAACAAACATGTACACAGGGGTTGGGAGTAAATCTCAGCAGCAGAGTCTAGGCCTTGCTTGCTCAAGGCCCTAGGTTCAATTTGCAGCAAAACAAGAAAACACAAATGCAAATCAAATACGTAATATGCATGCTGATAATTAGAAAATGTTGATGAAATAAATTAAGCCAAGAAAATGAAGAGCTAACATATTCACAGATCGAAAGCCTCAACACAGAAGAGCTGTAAATTCTAACAAAATTGATCTATAGTTCTAAAGCAATTTCTATCCAAATCCTAGTAAAGATGTTTCTACATATAGGCAAGCTTATTTTAAAATTTAAATGAAAAGACAAAAGAAATAGAATGTCTAGACAATTTTGAAAATGAAGAATAGATATCAAGGATTGTTTAAACTGATTTTAAAACTTACTCTGTAGCTATAGAAATCAAAACATTTTGGGGCTAGTGGGGACAGATACATAGACCCATTGAACAGAGTAGAGAACTCAGAAACAGATACACATGAATACACCCACTTGATTTTTGACAAAGGGGTCCCTAAATTGAGGAAGGAAGCCTTTACAACAAATGGTGTTAGCGCAATGGGACCTTCATGGGCAAAAAATATAAAAGCTTGATCTAAACTGCATGCCTATAAAAAATTAACCCCAAATAATTACAGTTAAAATATATAAACAACAAATCATAAAGTGTTTAGAATAAATATAGGAGAAAATCTCTGGGATCTAGCAATAGATAATTCTTGGACTTAACACCAAAATATAATTCAATTTAAAAAACTGGTAAATTGTACCAAATCCAAATTTACCACATTTGCTCTGCAAAACGCCCATGAGAAAATAGAAAGACAGCTACAGACTTCGAGAAAACATTTACAAACAACACATTTGATCAAGAATATATTAGAATATATTAAGATCACTCAACACTCAACAGTATGTAGAAGCAAAACTATCCAATTAGGAAATGGGCAAAAGAGGCAGTAGAGGCAGAACCCCCCGGAGCTCCACCCTCGGGGCTGGGAGGGCGCCGCGCAGGCTTTCTGCCCCTCCTGCGCTGGACGCGGGCGTGCGGGGCGGGTGTTCGGAGTCCGCTTGTCTGGGAACCATGGTGACCGCGGGCAGCGGACAGCCTCGAAATTCCGAGGTGGTCAACCCGGGCTCATGGCGCCGGCGAGGAGGAGGGGAGAGCGCTAGGCTCGGGCTCTGGAATGGGCGCAGCCCCCTGGTGCACAGGGCGCAGGCGTGAGCGCGCGGATGGAGGACGGCGTGGCCGCCAGGCTCAGAGCTGCGGCGGAAGCGGCTAAGGTGCGGGGGCGACCTGAGGTGACGCTGCGGGCCTTTGCGCCCTTCTCTGTGGCGGGGGCGACTGGAGCTACATCTGCTGCGAGAAATAGGAGGTGGACCTGCAGGACCTGCCCAGAGCCACCATCGCCTGCCACCTGGACCCGCGCGTGTTCGTGGACGGCCTGTGCCGGTGAGAGCTGGGCAGGGAGGAGGGCGGACACCTGTTGCCCATAGGAAATGGCGCGAGTAGCAGCACCAAGGTCAGGCCGCCGGCGGGGCGGGCGGCGACCCCGAGGACTGGCCTCCAAGGGCCCCTGCTCCTGGGGTGGCGCCCCGCCGCCCTGGTCCCCTGAGCGCCTGCCAGCCACGCACAGCACTCAGAGGGATTTCGGGGGCTCCGCTGGGCCAGGGCTCCCGGTTGCTTCCCAGCGACGCCCCTGCGTCTGGTGGTTACTCAAGGGGAAAATTTAGCATCGCAATTGGCCAGGCAACCCCTGGCTTCCCGGGGGGCGTTAGCCACAGCCCTGCAATTATTCGGTATGGAAGGGGATTACCTTATTCATAGGGAGGAGGAAACACGTTGAGCGGCAGTGTGACTCACTGTTCATAAACAGGGCAACTTCTGTGCCCGATTTAAAGAAAAGCCCGTGTTTGGAGGAGGCTCCACGGTTGCTCTTTATCCTGTGGTTCTTTGGCCAGTTTTGGTCGAATGGTGTTAGGAGGAAGGCGACCATTTTCAAAACCATTTTATGACTTAATTTTTTAAAAAATGAATGGTTATGTGCTATTGGAGTAGTGGAAAATAATTTTTTTCTCCATCTGGTCAAATACAGGTCAATTTAAGTCTATATATAGATAGCACAATAAACATACTTGATATTAGGAAACTCGAAGGTAATTAATCTGTCTTCGATCGGCTTCTATTCTACATCACATTAATATTTTCCCTACCTTGAATTCTGGCCCGATAAACTCTTTTGTTGTCTTGTTCTGTCTATTCATTTCTTGCATCTCCTTCCCTCTCTTTCTGGTTTCTAACTTAATCCTACTTTTTTCTTTCTTTATCCCAACCCTTTTTTACTTAATTTCCCACGAACATTTATTGAGCACTTAGAACAGATTGCCCAATATGTTCTCAGTCATTAGGAAATTTCCAGTTTGGTGGTGGTGACTGGTAATGACTATGTTTAATGGTGAATTGATGAGGAGTAGGACTCAGACTTTATCTTATGGGTATCTTCTAATGAGAATCAATTTATCTTATCTTATTAAGGATGAGAGAAAAAAGAATGCGTATAAAAGTGAACTTTTTTACACAAATAAAATATGAGTGGGAGGGGCAATTATAAATTAATAACGCCTGAACCATTTGGGAGGCCCTTTGTGTTAAATTTTACATTCTTGATTCTGAGAAAAAAACTGAATGTGTTTAAAGGAAAGATCATTTTAAGAGGAGCAATTCAAGGAAAATTTTGAAGGAGAAATGGCAAAACATGGCAACTAGAACTTAAGAGTGAGGGGAGGGTAGAAAGAGTCCACAATGATGCACAGGTTTGAGTGTGAATTGTGGGCATTGGGAGGCTTCACTCACATTAATAGATATAGGAGAACTGGTAATGGTAGTAGAAAGTGATGAGTTTAGTTACATATGTGTTGACTCTTAAGTGGCAGTAGGACATTCAAATAGGAATATGGACTTATATTCATATTATCATCTAACAATTTTTAGTAGTTTATATTCTTACTTTTTTCTAACATTCTCCTTGCATTATAAGTCTGTACTGTATAATCACTGAGGTAATTTTTAAGGATTTTATGTTCGAGGAGACAGATTATCATTGTTCTATGATATGCATGATCTTGTATTTTGGGTTGATCTAAATTAGTTTGGGGTTATAATACACTGGTTATTAATAAAGGAGGAGACATTGTTTGAACATTTGACTTAATGAAACAGAAATAGAAAGGAAAACATTACATAGAAGTGATGTAATTGAGCAACTTGGGAGGCGGAGGCAGGAGAATTGTAAGTTCAAGGCCAGCCTCAGCAACTAGTGAGACTCTGTCTCAAAATAAAATATAATAAAAGGTACTGGGGGACGCAGCTCAGTAGTAAAGTATCTCCAGGCACAATCCCCAGCTTCCCCCCACAAATAAGTAATGTAATTGAGTAGAAATGTTAAGTATGCTTTGAGTAATGACCATTTATATAGGGTATTTGCAAAGGTCACTTTGCAATTTATTATACTGCTTTTGTATAAATACCAATGAAAAGTAATATAATTATTTAGTGTACAAAATATTAATTGATGCTTTTTATAAATAACATTTTATTTCTTAAAATTGTAATAACAATACAATATCATTTAAAGGGCACTGAGATGTTAAGGAAATTATTTAATAGTTTTTCTGCCCCTTCTACCTACCCAATGTTGAAAGTTTGGGGCGTGTGCTTTCAGACTTTTGGTTCATTATATAAATTTTAAAAATATTTACTTATATATTTTGAGAAATATTTTTATAAGAATGGAATCCAGCTTTACATGCTACTTACATTTTTAATTTATAAATATGTCATGGACATCTTTCCATTATCAAAACACATATACCTAATTCATTCCTTTAATGGTTGCCTCATAATCCAGTATTCACCAATTTTATGTTGAGAAGTATTAATTTCTATAGTTTTTAATGTAGTCTCAGTTTTTTAAAATATAAGGCCCTTTTTATTTTCCACCAGTGATTAATAGATATTTTTGAATACTTAAAATTTAAAAAATAAGACATGTATACAGTTTCATTAGTACAGTCTATAAAAAATGTGAGCATTTTGTAAACATTTTGTTACTGTTTATGTTAATGCTCATAATCATGTGGTTCAACACTGCTTTAAATAATTTGTTTTTCATATTGGAGGCAGATGTGTAAGTATTAAATATTTTGGCTATTGAATTTTGTGCAGTATCTTTAGTCATATCCAACTTTTAATGACTCTGCTTTGTATTCTTTTTTTCTCCCAGAAAAATCAAATAAAGAAAACTGCTTTATGCTTTCATAACTGCAACAACTTTTTTTTTAACTGCAACAACTTTAATGAAGATCTTAGTATAAGGAAGGAAAGAGTTTTCAGATACCCTTCAAAAAAAATCATTAGAAGATGAAAGAAGTCAGTTACATTCCAGAAATAAACACTTTTTATCATACCCAAGATATGTGGAAGTCAGAGTTACAGCTGATGCTAAAATGGTTCATCATCATGGACAGAATTTGCAGCACTATGTACTAACCCTAATGTCAATTGTAAGTAACTTCACTTTACTTTTATATTGCCTAAAATGCTTAACTTATTTTTTACATAATTAAAAAAAGTTTTTTCCAAACTCTGCATGTAAAGAAATTGTATCTAGAAATTAGACTTCACTGAAGTTTAGTTTAGATAGATGTATACTGGGAATACTATTCTGTTACTTGCACACTTTTTAAAACATTTGAAAATGTGTGAAACCATTTATAGAAAATGCTTTAATTGTTCTTTACTGCATCACAGGCATTGTTTCTGCCCTCTGGTGACTGGGAATAGCCTTGTCACATTGATCTTTGAATCTGAATTTTAAAACTTCACCTTATTTAAGTACAGAGGGGAGAGTGTGTTATTTTCACTGCTGCTACATTCCCTAAATCAGAAATTTGGACATATGATATTTTAAGTTATAAATATTTTTGCAGGGATGAAGGGATAGATTATTGCCAGTAGAGCTATCTTAACAAACTTGAAATAAGGATCACAATAGCAGTAAGAGTCTTTGATCTGATGTTAATTTCTTTGTGGAGCAGTATCGGTGCCATTGTTCACAGATTGAAGTTCTAGTGGTAGTGAAGAGCACCGGTTCTCTGTGAGTGGCAGATCCTGATGGCATATATGTATGCGTATGTACACACAGAAACACAAACTTGTCATACTTCCTGAGACATTCTTCAGTTTAGATCATTACTTTAGAGTTATTACTAAAAGCCCTGCCTTTCATTCTCATGCATTCTCACTAGAGCCAAAGGCATTACTGCAGGTAAAGATTACAAGCCTGTAAGTATTTGTGGCTGCACCATTACAATAATAAAGGTTTGGAATGTGTATTTATGCCCATGCTGACCCTGAAGTTTCAGCAGCTCCAGAGATGCGTTTGGCCCTGGTTCTGATAGTGGCATCTTTGGCACAAGAGGTACTGCCCGCAATTGTGTAGAAGTTTTGGCTGATGGAGTGAGGATCCTGCTTCTAGCAAACTGCATGTTCTACAAAGTCAGGGACCATGTCTTCTTTCTTAACTCTTCCAAACATTGCAAGAAGTATATGCTGAACATTTATTTATTAAATAAATGAGAGAAATAAGTAGCATTCCCTGAAACAGTTAGCTGTCATTGCTTGGGCAGTAGCCCGTGAGAAGGTGATCAAGGTTAGAAAGTTATGTCTCATTCATTTTACTGTCTTCTTTATTCCTTATCAACCCTCCCTTTCTTTCATTCTCCTTTGTCTGATACAATGAAATTCTATTCTCCCCTCCCTGCTTATTGTGTGTTAGAATTCACATATCAGAGAGAACATTTGGCCTTTGATTTTTGGGGATTGGATTATTTCACTTAGCATGATAGTTTCCACTTTTATTGGCAATAAAATTTCATTTCATTCTTCTTTATGGTGGAGTAATATTTCATTGTGTGTGTGTGTTCATCTGTTGAAGGACACTTAGGTTGGTTAGTGGTAGCCTCTTTCTTTGAGGAATATAAGAAATGAATATGAATTTGGGAACTGGAAAACATCTTAATATAAATCATAAACTGAGCCCATCCAGAATGCTTGCTTGATCTGCATCTGTCAGTCTTTAAGAATTGAAGATTAAATTCGAACTTATATATGACCTCTTCTACAGCTATATATGTAATTCTAGATAAATCTACCTCAGTAGATTAGTATTTCAGTAGTGTTAAATGTTAAAAATAATTGGAATTGAAAATATGCAACTATGGAAAAAATATTAAAACTACCAAAAAAGGATATGCCAAATTTAAAATTTTATGGAATATCGTGATCATGTAAACTGTAGATATGACCCAGAATAAAGTGAATTTCTTAGTGAATCATTCCTAACAGTAGTTTCCAAACTCTAATACACATTCAGATTACTTAGGAATTTGTTTAAAAGCGTTCTGAGAGTTTGCATTTCTTAGCAGGTCTAGATGATATGGATGCTGCCAGTACATGGACCAATCTCAGTAGCAAGGTTTAGCATACTGATTCTCAAACTTTGCTCCACAATGGAATCATTAATATATTGGGGACTTTAGAAGATGCTGAAGCCTATTTCACAGTCATAGAGATTCTAATTTAATTGATATAGAATGTGGCCTGAGCATGAGAATCTGTAAAATTCTCTAAGAGATTCTACTGTGCAGCTGAATTGGAGAATAGGTGCTCTAAGACTGGTTTCTATTTGTTTTGAGAAGAAATATTCTTTTTAGATGTCTAATCCTACATTTTTTTTACTTGCAGGTTGCAGCAATCTACAAGGACTCAAGTTTTGGAAATCTTATAAATAGTAATTGTAAAATTAATCGTAATTCACAATGAACAGGTAAGGGATAGATCTAAAATTTTATTTGTGGTAGTCTTTATTAGGGTTATATGTAGATCATAAAATACTTATTAGAAATTGGAAATGTCTAAAAGTTTACTTTAAACACAATTTGAAGACGAGTGATATTAACTATTTCTATAGTTATTAATGGAAATAAAATGTGATAACACCAGTGTTTGAGCTAAGGAAGTAACCAAAATCATTAAACAATTCATTTAACAATTGTAATGTTGAAGGATTTTAAATATGTTGATATTTAAAGTTATTTTGTCTAATTAGTTAGATTCCATTTTGATCACAATGTTTTAGATGTTGCTAAAATATATTTAAGCAAAACTGCAAAGGAGAAATAATGCCACCCTTCATTTGAAAACCCTGTTTGATAAATTGTATGGGTGCCAATAAACTCAGGAAGAGGAGAGGGAGAACATAAATGTTTTGACATCATATTGAATCACTACTATCTTGTACAGGAAGGACCGGTCATCAGTTTTAATGCTGCTACCACATTATGCACCTTTTTTTTTAATGGCAGCAAACTCAGAATGTTCTCACCCTTTCCTCCATGATACCGCTGTCCTTATCACCAGGTACAGTCTGGGAAATAAGTCTTCCAACTGCAATTCTTTACTCTCTTTCCTGCATGATGACTGGTACTTCTCATTACCTTAAATCTTTATCAGTAATTGTTCCCTGGGGATATAGTGCAATCATTCATCTTTTCTTTCAGACTAGAATACTAGGTAGTTCCTTAGAAAATGAGCAATGTCAGGTTACTGAATAATAATTTGGTCTAAACAAAACAAGCCTTCTTACATCAATGAGAAAATGAGAGAATTAGGAATACTATCTGGAAGTTAACAATTGTGGAACCAGAGTAGGTTTTATTTGTTCCTGTATTGATGTTTCATTTGCTTGGGGGGGAAAGTGTCTGAATTTATTTGATTGTCCCCTTTTTGGACTATCTGTACCCTTTCTTTCTATCTTTCTATCTGTTCATTATTCGTGAATCCATCCATCTGTTCCTCATTTTGATGTTCACTGCATATCATAATTACCAGACTACATTTACTAGGGTTGTTCCTAATCCTATTTATAGATAATAAAAATAGGTTCTGCTATTATAAAATTGGTTCCATTTTATGAGCATGAATGTGCAGTGCTAAATCAAATTTTGTCTCAGCAATACTAATACTACCAAACCATACAGATCCTAGGTTTGTTATTTGGCTGGTTGGTTGGTTTACCAGTGAAACCCTTCACCTTGGAGTCAGCCTCAAGGAAATATCTACTTTTCTAGAGTCTTGAAGGGAAAACCTTTACCTAATGTAAAATAGCTGACAAGTAGCCCGTGTACTTTATTTCTTTTAAACTAAAACAGAATTGACTTAAATTACACACAGTGCTCTATATGATATCAAGCTGCAGAGATTGGAGATTACAGATTTAAGGGGAGAAAGAAATGGCCATGAGAAAAGAACACAATAATGAGACAAGAGAACTTTCAAATTGAATGGTCAGGGACTAAATAATGCATAAGAAAAACATTTTAAGCAACATGGTAACATTTGAGCATCATTATTTTGCATACCTGAAGCACTTAAAAGATTGAATTCTTTAGAAGAGGGTCAGCAATGTTATGTATACTGTGTAAAGGCAGAAATGTGAACTGTCTAGTCAGAAAGTTTTTCGTTGAAATTGGTTAAAGCTTTCAACTGTTTTTCAATATGTTTTTATAGAGCATGCTTTTTGATATTTACAAATGGTGCATTCAATTTTTTGGGGTATTTTTGTTGTTAACTGTGGTAATAGTTTTATGTTTGTTTTGGTTAGTTGTGAAAGTATTTTCTGAAAATATTTTAAAATGTATGTTTTATTTTAAGGGAAGACATTTGTAGAGCTAGAGAGAAATGTGACACATTAGGTAAGTTTTAGAAGTTAAACTTAGCTTATATAATTGTTTAGTAAGTTAAAATGATATTTGGGTTGTTTTCCTTTTATTTGAAATTTCAGTCATGATTAGTTGTATTAATAAATTATTATACTTATCACTGTTATTTAATTCTGCCTCTGTAATTTATGGAATAACAAGTACTACTAATTGCCAGTTACTAAAGATAACTGCTGAAGGAATTTGATATACATAATTTAAAGTGTTTTATTATGTATTATTTGGTCTATGAGAAGCATAATAACCTACATACCAATTTAAAACAAAATAATATAACGGTTAGCCATAAATCCATCACCAGATTTAATAGTTAGAATTTGCTTGGTACTATTATATACCCTGTGCTCAATCCTTATTTGATTTCTCTGCTTTTGTCCTAGAGGTGGCTAATGCCATGAATGTTACAATTATCAATTCTTTCCATCTTTTGAAAAATAGTAATATTACATATGTTTATGTTTCTAAACAAGAAATAATTTGCTTTTGATTCTTTTTAAGATTCGTAGCCATAGTTTTTGCATTTTCACTAATATAAAATATTTCATCCACATTTTATATATCTGTATTCTATTAGTGGGTATGTGGGTTAATTCTAGTTTGCTGTCATTATTGTTGTTGTTGTTGTTGTAGTTATGAACCTTGCTGTAAGAGATAGGGTATATTCCCTGTCATTAGAATTGCAATGTTACTTTGTGTGCAGGTTGAGCATCCATCTTTCAAAATGCTCCCAAATCTGAAACTTTGAGTGCCTACATGACATTCATAAGATTTCAAACTTTGAAGGCTTTTAGTATTTGGATTTTGAGTCAGAAATTATTAATTAGTAAATTCTGTGCAAATATTCCAAAATCTGAAAACTTTTGAAATCTGGAACATTGTGGTTCTAAGCATTTTGGTTAAAGAATACTCATCCTGTATTAAACTCTGTACGATACAGCAAATTATTTTCAAAAGTGGTCGTACCAATTTACATCATTTTCAGTAGAATATAAGCACCAATTTGTATCCTGTCAATATAGGTTATCTTCAGATTTCTCATTTTTTGCTAATCTAAGGATAATATATATCACAAAAATCATAATTTTCATTTCTCTGATTGTTAATGAGTTTGAACATTGTTTCATTTATTTATTGGCAATTGATTTTTCCTTTCCTATTAGGAATGAAATAAGTGAAAGAAATACCACACACTTTTTGTGCTGGGGCATCGTTTTCTTCCTGTTTCTCAGTTATTTTTTTCACTTTTTGATATTAAACATTTAGTGTTTCATATGTATTGCGAATGTCTTTTAACAATTTATGGCTTGATTTTTATTTTGTGTGCAAAAATAAATTATTTAGTTCTATTTATAAATCTCTCTTGTCGTTAGCACATTCGTAACTTAAGAAACACTTCATAAAACTTTTAGAACCAGCATGTGAAATCCTCATAAAACATTTATCTGTTCATTTAAGTAAGACTTAAAAAAAGTCAATATATTATTTTCTTCAAAATCTTGTATTGAAAATATATTATGTCTGATAATACAGTTAATACCCCAACTTTCTCCTGTTGGATGTTTGATAGATACATCATTTCCTCCAATTTATCTTTTTTTTCTTTTTGGTACTGGGGATTGAACCCCAGGGACACTTAAGCACTCTGCTGATCCCCCGATCTCTTTTTATATTTTATTTAGACATCACCTTGCACCTGCCATGCCTCCAGTTGACCCAGAAATTATAAAAGGGGTATTCAGTCTATATAGCTTGAATATTCTTAATCTGCTTAAAAGTTTCAGATTCCCAAGCATTTTGGATTTCAGATTTTTACATTAGGAATGTTTAACCCTATGCAAATATTCTAAATCTTAAAAGTCTGAAATCTACTACTTCTGGTCCCAAGCATTTAGATGCCAGATAAGCAACCTAGATAGCTGTCTTTTCAGCCAAGTTATGCTCATCTTTTGCATACAGTCAAGATATGAAATTAGAAGTGTAGAGGCTGCATTGGTAGCAGGTACAACTACTGAGGTCAGGAGATTAATTACTTTGCAGAGGAGCATTCAGTGTTTCCCTTAGAGTCTGTTCTGTGAGACTTTGTTTTTGCCAGATGTTCTTGGCTCATCGTGGTGAAATGTGTGCAGTGTTTTGCTGTGTTTATTATCATCTATGAAATATTGGTGACAGACTTTTTTCCACTTTCTGTGACCAGTCAAAGAAGATGGATGCACAGAATTTGACCAAAGTCAATTCAAGGAAGAGGAGGAAAGAGGGACCTGGACCTAATGAGACAACAGAGGAAGATGGAATTCCTTCAAAAGTGCTGTACTGTACAGTTGTAAGTAGAGATTTCTTTATGAACACTTAACCTGGCAGGTAGAGGGTAGAAACTATATAACATTGGTAATGATAATGTTATACATCTACTTAAATAATGGAAAGAAAGAACAGTAAGTGTGAACAATAAGGATATTTCAGTTTTTGGAAACCTCAGGTTTTCTTACCGAATTATAACTCATAGCTCAGTTGTAGGAACTCTACATTGGAAAAAGCATGTTAGGAAAATTTGGAGGCTCTTTGTGTATTAGGCTAAATATCAAATCCATACTAACAAAATATGAAAATTGGGGCTCAAGGTAGTGACTTGATCTTAATGGTGTCTAATATTCTGTGTCTTACTGTCTTTTCTTTCTGTATCATCACTCCAGTCTTACCAGTTGTATCTTAGAAGAAAATCTTTTTCCATTACTGCCTACCTGATGCTTCTTTACTCTGGGACAGTTATTATATTTTTTATCTACTCTCAAACCTTAAATAAAAGTTCCCATTCCAAATTGCCTGTCCTGTCTCAACTTTGTATCCTTTTTAAGACTTCCCCTAAAAAAGCATGTCAAACTGGGCATGGTGGCACATGCCTGTAATCCCAGCAACTCAGGAGAATGAGGTAGGGAAATCTCAAGGTCAAGGCTAGCCTGAGCAACAAAATGAAACCCTAAGCAACTTAGCACAACCCTGTCTCAAATTAAAAAAAATAAAGAGGCCTGAGGGTGTGACTCAGTGGTCGAGCATCCCTGGGTTCAATCCTTGGTACACCCTCCTCCAAAATAAAAGCTTGTCAAAGAGTACTTTCATACATGCACACACAGAATACATGCAATCGAAGTTACTATTGATACACAATGTTGAAATTCAGGTTTCAAAGTTTTAGTGAAATATTTATATATTTCTGTGTTTTCTTTACCTGTATTGAGTACCAGTCATCGAACAAACTGCAGCTTCTATTGGTTGGTTCTGGAGCTTTGTGTCCATAAGGAAAAAAAAATCATTTCTTTTCTGTGACAATTAACAGTTTTTCCAAACCAGGACTTTATCTTAAGCACCAAGAACAACTAGACTCTACAAATAGGAGGCATATACCTCCAGGCCTGATATTGATGATATTGTCAGAGACAAGCGTATTGGTTTCCCATTGCTGCTATAGAAAATTACAACAAAATAGTATAAATATATTACTTTATGGTTCTGGAGGTCAGAAGTCTGTGTTGGCAAGGTTAGAGGTTCTAGGGAAGAATTCCTTGGGTGTTTTTTACCTTCTAGAAGCTGCTCACATTGCATAGCACATGACTTCTGCTCCTGTCATTGCATCTCCTTTTCTGATTTTGATTCTTCCTACCTCCTTTTTTCTCTCATATGACTCTTGTGGGGCTGAAGTTGTGGCTCAGTGGTAGAGCACTTGTCTCACACATGTGTGAGGCACTGGGTTTGATTCTCAGCACGTCATATAAATAAATGAATAAAATAAAGGTCCATCAACAGCTAAAAAAATTTAAAAAAAGACTCTTGTGATTACATTGTGCACATACAAATTAACCAGAAACATCTTCTGTCTACTTCCCTAAATGCCTGTGGCTCACTTCGTTCATTCCCCAACTCCTTCCATGCCCTCTGTCCCTTTGGTTTAAACAGAGACCTGTAACCTCAGACTTGAACTTTGGATAGATTGTCCCCATCCAGATATAAATCACATCATTGAGGAGAACCTGAGGATTTGATTAGAAAATGTGTTCAGGAGGCTGGAGGGCTATGTACCAAGAAATGTACTTTCATTCTTATGTAGTATATAAAGCCAGTGAAAAATTTGGGATTGATTTAGAAATATTGGAATTCTATAGCATAGGATGTGAACTCTTCTCAAATGGAAACAGAAAGTGCCTTAATTGTAATACAAGAATCTAACTTAAAAATCAAACACATCTAAAAGAAGAATCAGGTAGGTGTGTATTTTCTGCTCCATAGAGATCACAATTCTTAACCAGTCTTATATAAATGAACTCCAAAGACCATACCTTATTGGAGCTCTAGTTAAAAACAATATTTTCATAGCACTAACAAGGAACAAAATAACTATTAAGTCACATTCTTATATTCTTTCCAGTGTATTTATTTTGGACATCAAATTTTCTAAAAAATCCCCAGGATCATCATATAAAATGTGCTTCTAATACAGTAACTCTCAATCTTTAGAAAGGAAAATAACATATACCATAAAACAGTATGGCAATGTTTGTGAGGGAAAAGAGCTCCTTTTAGAGATAGTGCTTGTCTTAGTCCCTTCCTGCTGCTGTAACAAAACACCATAGACTGGATAATTTATAAATAACAAATTTATTTCTCAAAGTTTTGGAGGCTGGGTTAAAGATCAAGGACCAATATCAACATGCTAGCAGTTGTGGACTATAGTAAAGACACAATCTGTCTAAAGAGGTTGAACCCTTTGGCCTCATAGATGGGAAAAAATAACTGAACAGGTTTGCTTAAAATACTTTGTAGAGGCACTAATCCCATTCATGTGGTTGGATCCCTCATGACTGAATTACCTTCAAAAGGTTCACCTCTTTTTTTTTTAATTTATTTTTATTGTAAACAAATTGGATATTTGTTTTTTTCTGTTTGTACATGTAGTAACGGCAAACCATTTATGTAATCATACATTTACATTGGGTAAAGGTGTTTGATTTATTCTGTTATTTTTTCCTTCCCCCACCCCTCCCACCCCTCTTTTCCATCTATACAGTTCCTCCTTCCTCCATTCTTGCCTTCCTCCCACCCCCCATTATGTGTCATCATCCACTTATCAGCGAGATCATTCGTCCTTTGGTTTTTTCAGACTGGCTTATCTCACTTAGCATGATATTCTCCAATTTCATCCATTTGCCTGCAAATACCATAATTTTTAAAATTCATTTTTATTGTAAAAAAATGGGATACATCTTGTTTCTCTGTATATGAAGTAGAGGCATACCATATCTAGAGGCATACCATGAAGTAGAGGCATATGTAATCATACATTTACCTAGGATAATAGTTTTTGATTCATTCTGTTATATTTTTTCTCCCCCCCACCCCTCCCACCCCTCCCACCCCTCTTGTACCTCTATAGAGTCCCTCCTTCCTCCATTCCTGCCCCCTTCCCACCCCCTACATGTGTCATCATCCACTTATCAGTGAGATCATTCATCCTTTGGTTTTTTGAGATTGACTTATTTCACTTAGCATGATTTTCTCCAACTGCATCCAATTGCCTGCAAATGCCATAATTTCATTATTCTTTATGGCTGAGGAATATTCCATGGTATATATATACCACAGTTTCTTTATCCATTCATCAATTGAGGGGCATCTAGGTTGGTTCCACAATCTAGCTATTGTGAATTGAGCAGCTATGAACATTGATGTGGCTGTATCTCTGTAGTATGCTGATTTTAAGTCCTTCGGGTATAGGCCAAGGTGTGGGATAGCTGGGTCAAATGGTGGGTCCATTCCAAGTTTTCTAAGGAATCTCCACACTGATTTCCAGAGTGGGTGCACTAATTTGCAACCCCACCAGCAATGTATGAGTGTTACTTTTTCCCCACATCCTCGCCAACACCTATTGTTGCTTGTATTCTTGATAATTGCCATTCTATTTGGGGTGAGATGGAATCTTAGTGTAGTTTTGATTTGCATTTCTCTTATTACTACAGATGTGGAATATTGTTTCATATATCTGTTGATTGCTTGTAGATCTTCTTCTGTGAAGTGTCTGTTCATTTCCTTAGCCCAGTTGTTGATTGGGTTATTTGTATTCTTGGTGTAGAGTTTTTTGAGTTAATTTTATATTCTGGAAATTAGTGCTCTATTTGAAGTATGATTGGCAAAGATTTTCTCCCACTCTGTAGGTTCTCTTTTCACAATGCTAATAGTTTCCTTTGCTAAGAGAAAGCATTTTAGTTTGAATCTATCTCAGTTATTGATTCTTGCTTTTATTTCTTGTGCTATGGGAGTCCTGTTAAGGAAGTCTGATCCTAAGCTGACATGTTGAAGATTTGGGCCTACTTTTTCTTCTATAACATGCAGAGTCTCTCATCTGATTCTGAGGTCCATGGTCCATTTTGAGTTGAGTTTTATAAAGGGTGAGATATAGGGTTTTAGTTTCATTCTGCTGCATATGGATTTCCAGTTTTCCCAGCACAATTTGTTGAAGAGGCTATCTTTTCTCCATTGCATATTTTTGGCCCCTTTGTCTAGTATAAGAAAATTGTATTTATTTGGGTTTGTGTCCATGTCTGCTATTCTGTACCATTGATCTACCTGTTTATTTTGGTGACAGTACCATGCCATTTTTGTTACTATTGCTTTGTAGTATAGTTGAAGTTCTGGTATTGCGATACCCGCTGCTTCACTATTCCTGCTAAGGATTGCTTTAGCTCTTCTGGGTTTCTTATTCTTCCAGATGAATTTCATGATGACTTGCTCTATTTCTGTAAGGTACATCATTGGGATTTTAATTGGAATTTCATTGAATCTGTATAGCACTTTTGGTAGTATGACCATTTTGACAATTTTAATTCTGCCTATCCAAGAACATGGGAGATCTTTCCATTATCTAAGGTCTTCCTCAATTTCTTTCTTCAATGTTTTCTAGTTTTCATTGTAGAGATCTTTTACCTCTATGGTTAGATTGATTCCCAAGTATTTTATTTTTTTTGAGGCTATTGCAAATGGAGTTTTTTTCCTCATTTCCCTTTCAGATGTTTCATCGCTTTCATATAAAAATGCTTTAGATTTATGTGTGTTCATTTTATAGCCTGCTATTTTGCTGAATTCATTGATGAGTTCTAGAAGTTTTCTGGATCCTCTAAATATAGAATCATGTCATCAGCAAATAGTGACAGCTTAAGTTCCTCTTTTCCTATTCATATCTCTTTAATTTCTTTAGTCTGTCTAATTGTTCTGGCTAGAGTTTCGAGGACAGTTTTGAATAGAAGTGGTGAAACAGGACATCCCTGTCTTGTTGTTCCCATTTTTAAAGGGAATGGTTTCAGTTTTTCTCTAATAAGAATGATGTTGGCCATGGGCTTAGCATAAATAGCCTTTACAATGTTAAGGTATGTTCCTACTATCCCTATTTTTTCTAGTGTTTTGAGTATGAAGGGGTGTTGTATTTTGTCGAACACTTTTTCTGTGTCAATTGAAATAACTATACGATTCTTATCCTTTAGTCTATTGACTTGATGGATTACGTTTACTGATTTACAGATGTTAAACCATCCTTGCATCCCAGGGATGAGCCCCACTTGATCATTTTGCACGATTTTCTTAATATGATTTTGGATACGCTCTGCCAATATTTTGCATCTATATTCATCAAGGATATTGGTCTAAAATTTTCTTTCCTTGATGTGTCTTTTCCTGGTTTGGGTATGAGGGTGATAGTAGCTTCATAGAATGATTTTGGTAGGGTACCCTCCTTTTCTATTTCCTGGAATACTTTGAGAAGTATTGGAATGAGTTCTTCTTTGAAGGTCTGGTAGAACTTGGCTGAGAATCCATCTGGTCCTAGGCTTTGCTTGGATGGTAGGTTTTTAATGGCTTCTTCTATTTCATTGTTTGATATTGAGCGGTTTAAATTGTGTGTGTCCTCCTGGTTCAGTTTGGGAGGAGCATATGTCTCTAGAAATTTGTCAATGTCTTCATTAGTTTCTATTTTGTTGGAATACAGATTTTCAAAGTAGCTTCTCATTATGTTATGTCAGTGGTGTTTATTATGATCTTTCCTTTTTCATCACGAATTTTAGTAATTTGAGTTTTATCTCTCCTCTTTGTTAGTGTGGCTAAGAGTTTGTCTATTTTGTTTACTTTTTCAAAGAATCAACTTTTTGTTTTGAAAATTTTTTGAATTGTTTCTTTTGTTTCAATTTCATTGATTTCAGCTCTGATTTAATTTTTCCTGTCTTCTACTACTTTTGCTGTTATTCTGTTCTTCTTTTTGTAGGACTTTGAGCTGTAATGTTAGGTCATTTAGTTGCTGACTTTTCATTCTTTTCTTTGAATGCACTCCATGCAATTAATTTTCCGCTAAGTACTGCTTTCATAGAGTCCCAGAGATTTTAATATGTTGTATCATCATTCTCATTGACCTCTAAGAATTTTTTTATTTCCTCCCTGATGTTTTCTGTTATCCATGTTTCATTCATTTAGTCTCCAGGTGTTGGAGTAATTTCTGTTTTTTATTTTATCAATGATTTCTACTCTCAGTCTATTATGATCTGATAGTACACAATGCAGTATCTCTATTTTTTTGCATTTCCTAAGGGCTGCTTTGTGGCATAACATATGGTTTATTTTTGAGAAGGTTCCACATCCTGCTGAGAAGAAAGTGAATTCGCTCGTTGATGGATGGAATATTCTATTATGTCTATTAAGTCTAGGTTATTGATTGTGTTATTGAGTTCTATGGTTTCTTTGGTTGGTTTTTGTTTGGAAGATCTATCTAGTGGTGACAGCGGTGCATTAAAGTCACCCAGAATTATTGTGTTGTGGTCTATGTGATTCCTGAAATTGAGAAGGTTTTGTTTGATGTACAGGGATGCACCATTGTTTGGGGCATAAATATTGCTATCATTATGTCTTCCTGATTTATGGTTCCCTTAAAAAGTATGAAATGTCCTTTTTTATCCCTTCTGAATAACTTTGGCTTGAAGTCCACTTTATCTGACATAAGAATGGAAACCCCCACTATTTTGCTGAGTTCATGTGTGTGGTACGTTTTTTTTCATCCTTTCACCTTTAGTCTGTGGGTGTCTTTTTCTATGAGATGAGTCTCTTGCAGGCAGCATAATGTTGGGTCTTTCTTTTTAATCCTTCTGCCAGTCTATGTCTTTTGATTGATGAGTTTAGGCCAGTAACATTCAGGGTTATTATTGAGATATGATTTGTATTCCCAGTCATTTGGCTTATTTTTGGTTTTTAAGTTGGCTTGGTTTCTCCTTTGAGTGGTTTTTCTCTAAGGTAGTTCCTCCCTTTGCTGACCTACTTTGTTGTTTTTCATTTCCTCCTCATGGAATATTTTCTTGAGAACATTCTGTAGCACAGGCTTTCTACTTGTAAATTCTTTTTACTTTTGTTTATTATGGAATGTTTTTATTTCATCTTCAAATCTGAAGGACAGATTTGCTGGGTATAGGATTCTTGGTTGGCAACCATGTTCTTTCAGAGCTTCACATATGTTTTTCCAGGCCATTCTAGCTTTTAGAGTCTGGGTTGAGAAGTCTGCTGCTATCCGTATTGATTTCCCCCTATATGTAATCTGATGCTTTTCTCTCACGGCCTTCAAAATCCTATCTTTATTTTGAATGTTAGGCATTTTCATTATAATGTGCCTTGCTGTGTATCTGTTGCGATTTTGTGCATTCGGTGTTCTGTACACGTCTTGAATTTGATTTTCCATTTCATTCTTTATGTTTGGGAAATTTTTCGATATTATTCCATTGCATAGGTTGTTTATTCCTTTGGTTTGTATCTCTGTGCCTTTCTCAATCCCAATAATTCTTAAATTTGGTCTATTCATGATGTCCCATAGTTCTTGGAGATTCTGTTCATGATTTCTTACCATCTCCTCTGTTTGGGCAACCTTATTATCAAGATTAAATGTTTTGTCTTCATTGTCTGAGGTTCTGTCTTCCAAGTGGTCTAGTCTTTTGGTCATGCTTTCCATTGAGTTTTTTATTTTTTTTTATTATTATTATTGTAAACAAATGGGATACATGTTGTTTCTCTGTTTGTACATGGCATAAAGGCATACCATTTGTGTAATCATAAATTTACATAGAGTAATGTTGTTTGATTCATTCTGTTATTTTTTCCCCTTCCCCCGACCCCTCCCACCCCTCTTTTCCCTCTATACAGTCCTTCCTTCCTCCATTCTTGCCCCCCTCCCTAACCTTAACTCTAACCCTAACACTAACCCCTCCCACCCCCCATTATGTGTCATCATCCATTATTAGTGATATCATTCGTCCATTGGTTTTTTGAGATTGGCTTATCTCACTTAGCATGATATTCTCCAGTTTCATCCATTTGCCTGCAAATGCCATAATTTTATAATTCTTTATGACTGAGTAATATTCCATTGTATATATATACCACATTTTCTTTATCCATTCATCAATTGAAGGACATCTAGGTTGGTTCCACAATCTGGCTATTGTGAACTGAGCAGCTATGAACATTAATGTGGCTGTATCTCTGTAATATGCTGATTTTAAGTCCTTTGGGTATAGGCCAAGGAGTGGGATAGCTGGGTCAAATTGTGGTTCCATTCCAAGTTTTCTAAGGAATCTCCACACTGCTTTCCAGAGTGGCTACACTAATTTGCAGCCCCACCAGCAATGTAAGAGTGTACCTTTCTCCCCACATCCTCGCCAACACCTGTTGTTGCTTGTATTCTTGATAATCTCCATTCTAATTGGGGTGAGATGGAATCTTAGGGTGGTTTTGATTTGCATTTCTCTTATTACTAGAGATGTTGAACATTTTTCCATATGTTTGTTGATTGCTTGTAGATCTTCTTCTGTGAAGTGTCTATTCATTTCCTTAGCCCATTTGTCAATTGGATTATTCGCATTCTTGGTGTAGAGTTTTTTGAGTTCTTTATAGATTCTGGAGATTAGTGCTCTATCTGAAGTATGATTGGCAAAGATTTTCTCCCACTCTGTAGGCTCTTTCTTCACACTGCTGATGGTTTCCTTTGCTGAGAGAAAGCTTTTTAGTTTGAATCTATCCCAGTTATTAATTCTTGCTTTTATTTCTTGTGCTATGGGAGTCCTGTTGAGGAAGTCTGGTCCTAAGCTGACATGTTGAAGCTCTGGACCTACTTTTTCTTCTATAAGATGCAAGGTCTCTGGTCCGATTCCGAGATCCTTAATCCATTTTGAGTTTAGTTTCGTGCATGGTGAGAGATATGGGTTTCGTTTCATTCTGTTGCATATGGATTTCCAATTCTCCCAGCACCATTTGTTGAAGAGGCTATCTTTTCTCCATTGCATATTTTTGGCCCCTTTGTCTAGTATGAGAAAATTGTATTTATTTGGGTTTGTGTCCGTGTCCTCTATTCTGTACCATTGATCCACCTTTCTATTTTGGTACCAATACCATGCCGTTTTTGTTACTATTGCTTTGTAGTAGCATTGAAGATCTGGTATTGCGATACCCCCTGCTTCACTCTTTCTGCCAAGGATTGCTTTAGCTATTCTGGGTTTTTTATTCTTCCAGATGAATTTCATAATTGCTTGCTCTATTTCTGTAAGGTACATCATTGGGATTTTAATTGGAATTGCATTGAATCTGTATAGCACTTTTGGTAGTATGGCCAATTTGACAATATTAATTCTTCCTATCCAAGAACATGGGAGATCTTTCCATCTTCTAAGGTTTTCTTGAATTTCTTTCTTTAGTGTTCTGTAGTTCTCATTGTAGAGGTCTTTCACCTCTTTTGTGAGATTGATTCCCAAGTATTTTATTTTTTTCGAAGCTATTGTGAATGGGGTAGTTTTCCTGATTTCTCTTTCTGAAGATTCATCGCTTATATATAAAAATGCCTTAGATTTATGTGCATTGATCTTATATCCCGCTACTTTACTGAATTCACTTATGAGATCTAAAAGTTTTCTGGTGGAATTTCCTGGTTCCTCTAAGTATACAATCATATCATCAGCAAATAGGGATAGTTTGAGTTCTTCTTTTCCTATTCGTATACCTTTAATTTCTTTGGTCTGTCTAATTGCTCTGGCTAGAGTTTCAAGGACAATATTGAACAGAAGTGGTGAAAGAGGGCATCCCTGCCTTGTTGCAGTTTTTAGAGGGAATGCTTTCAGTTTTTCACCATTTAGAATGATATTAGCCATGGGCGTAGTGTAGATGGCCTTTACAATGTTACGGAACGTTCCCACTATCCCTATTTTTTCTAGTGTTTTGAGCATGAAGGGGTGCTGTATTTTATCAAATGCTTTTTCTGCATCTATTGAAATAATCATGTGATTCTTGACTTTTAAGTCTATTGATATGGTGAATGACATTTATTGATTTCCTGATGTTGAACCAACCTTGCATCCCTGGGATGAAACCCACTTGATCATGGTGCACTATCTTTTTAATATATTTTTGTATGCGATTTGCTAAAATTTTGCTGAGAATTTTTTCATTGATGTTCATTAAGGATATTGGTCTGAAATTTTCTTTCCTCGATGTGTCTCTGTCTGGTTTAGGTATCAGGGTAATATTGGCTTCATAAAATGAGTTTGGGAGGGTTCCCTCCTCTTCTATTTTCTGGAATACTTTGAGAAGTATTGGAATGAGCTCTTCTTTAAAGGTTTTGTAGAACTCAGCTGAGAACCCATCTGGTCCTGGACTTTTCTTTCTTGGTAAGCTATTGATGACTTCTTCTATTTCATTACTTGAAACTGGTCTATTTAAATTGTGTATGTCCTCCTTGTTCAGTTTAGGCAATTTATATGTCTCTAGAAACCTGTTGATGTCTTCAAAATTTTCTATTTTGTTGGAGTATAGATTTTCAAAATAGCTTCTAATTATGTTTTGTATTTCGGTCGTGTCTGTTGTGATATTTCCTTGTTCATTCTGAATTTTAGTGATTTGGGTTTTCTCTCGTCTTCTCTCTGTTAGTGTGGCTAAAGGTTTATCAATTTTGTTTATTTTTTCGAAGAACCAACTATTTATTTTTTCAATTTTTTGTATTGTTTCTTTTGTTTCAATTTCGTTGATTTCAGCTCTGAGTTTATTTCCTGTCTTCTACTACTTTTGGTGTTGGTCTGTTCTTTTTCTAGGGCTTTGAGCTGTAGTGTTAGGTCGTTTATTTGTTGAGTTTTACTTCTTTTATTAAATGCGCTCCATGAAATAAATCTTCCTCTAAGTACAGCTTTCATAGTGTCCCAGAGATTTTGATATGATGTTTCTTTGTTCTCATTTACCTCTAAGAATTTTTTAATTTCCTTCCTAATATATTCTGTTATCCATTCATCATATAATAGCATATTGTTTAATCTCCAGGTGTTGGAGTAGTTTCTGTTTTTTACTCTTTCATTTATTTCTAACTTCAATCCATTATGATCTGATAGAATACAAGGTAGTGTCTCTATCTTCTTGTATTTGCTGACATTAGCTTTGTGGCATAATATATGGTCTGTTTTAGAGAAGGATCCATGTGCTGCTGAGAAGAAAGTGTATTCACTCTTCGTTGGATGGTATATTCTATAAATGTCTGTTAAGTCTAAATTATTGATTGTGTTATTGAGATCGATGGTTTCTTTGTTCAATTTTTGTTTGGACCATCTGTCCAGTGGTGAGAGAGGCGTGTTAAAATCACCCAGTATTATTGTGTTATGGTCTATTTGGTTTCTAAAATTGAGAAGGATTTGTTTGACATACATGGATGAAGCACTGTTTGGGACATAGATGTTTATGATTGCTATATCTTGCTGATTTATGCTTCACTTAAGCAGTATGAAATGTCCTTCTTTATCCCTTCTGACTAACATTGGCTTGAAGTTCACATTATCTGAAATGAGGATGGACACTTCAGCTTTTTTGCTGAGTCCATGTGCATGGCATGTTTTTCCCCATCCTTTCACCTTTAGTCTATGGGTATCTCTTTCTATGAGGTGAGTCTCTGGTAGGCAACATATTGTCGGATCTTTCTTTTTAATCCAATCTGCCAGTCTATGTCTTTTGATTGATGAATTCAGGCCATTAACATTCAGGGTTATTATTGAGATATGATTTGTATTCCCGGTCATAAGGTTCATATTTAAAATTTTATTTATTTATTTTTTGACACATCTTGGTTCCTCCTTTATTTGACAGTTCCTTTAGGGTAATTCCTCCCTTTGCTGATATGCTTCTTTGTTTTTTATCTCTTCCTCCAGAAATATTTTGCTGAGAATGTTCTGTAATGCTGGCTTTCTTTTTGTCAATTCTTTTAGCTTTTGTTTATCATGGAATGATTTTATTTCATCATCAAATTTGAAGGTAAGTTTCCCTGGGTATAAGATTCTTGGTTGGCATCCATTTTCTTTCAGAGTTTGAAAAATGTTGTTCCAGGCCCTTCTAGCTTTTAGGGTCTGGATTGAAAAATCTGCTGATATCCGTATTGGTTTCCCCCTGAATGTAATTTGGTTCTTTTCTCTCACAGCCTTTAAAATTCTGTCTTTATTTTGTATGTTAGGTATTTTCATTATAATGTGCCTTGGTGAGGATCTGTTGTAATTTTGTGTATTTGGAGTCCTATAAGCCTGTTGGACTTGATTTTCCATTTCATTCTTCAGATTTAGGAAATTTTCTGATGTTATTTCTTCAAATAGATTGTTCATTCCTTTGGTTTGTTTCTCTAAGGCTTCCTCAATCCCAATAATTCTCAGATTTGGCCTTTTCATGATATCCCATAGTTCTTGGAGATTCTGTTCATGATTTCTTACCATCTTCTCTGTTTGTTCAACTTTTCTTTTGAGGTTAAATATTTTGTCTTCAATATCTGAAGTTCTGTCTTCCAGGTGTTCTTTCCTATTGGTTATGCTTTCTATGGAGTTCTTAATTTGGTTTATTGTTTCCTTCATTTCAAGGATTTCTGTTTGGTTTTTTTTCAATATCTCTAACTCTTTATTGAAATGATCTTTTGCTTCCTGTATTTGCTCTTTTAACTGTCGATTGGTTCTATCATTCAATGCCTGCATTTGCTCTTTCATCTCATCATTCAATGCCTGCATTTGCTCTTTCATCTCATCGTTTGCTTCCCTAATCATTTTAATTATGTACATTCTGAACTCCCTTTCTGTCATTTCTTCTGCCATGCTGTCGTTGGATTTTATTGATGTAACATCTAGATTTGTTTGGGGCATTTTCTTCCCTTGTTTTCTCATATTGTTCAGGAATCAGTGGGTCATTAAGATATTGCAGATTCCCTCTATCGACTTATAATGTCCCTGAAGATTGCTAGTATATCCCCTCTTATCCTTCAGTAGCCTGAAGTCTTGGAGGAAGTTGATAATGCGGAGTTCCAGGAAGAAGCTGCCTGTCTAGGGGTGGTGACCCTCAGGTGGCGTATATTCCCTGCTAGTGGGCAGAGGTGCCTCCACTTGTTGACCAGTGGTCATCCAATGGGGAACTAGGCTGCGGGCTGAGGCAAGTCCTGTTTGTGCCTGTGTCTCTGGTTTTACCGTCCCTGTGGGAAAACCTCACCCGGCAGGGAAGACTCACTTGGTGGGGACGTCTTGCTGATCAGTTCCCCTCATAGAGGTTCCTCTCAATCTATAACTACCGCCTGGGCTGGGCTGTCTTCCTCTGCAACGTTCCCAGGGGCCCGGACCTACATCCTGGGCCTGGGAGCCTCACCCTTAGCAGGCGAGTCTCCTTAGGCTGCCTCTCCCAGAGAATCTGCCCACAGCCCTGGAAACTTTGCTCCGCCCCTAGGCGTGTCTCTGTGCGACTCTTCCAGCAAGAAGCCACCTAGCTCCTGGGACCCTACTCTGCACCTAATCGCCTGGCTATGCAGCCCCTCCTCTGAGCCGTCACCTGGAGCCCCGTACAATAGCTCCGATACCCAGAGACCCGCCACACACCTCCTCCTCTGGATAGCCGCCTGGTTTCCGACGCAGTCACTAGGAGTCCAAGCAACTCAGTTCACGTCTCCTCCTCCCACCAACCGCCCGTAGCCCTAGGCAGACACTCCAAGTCCAAGTGACACGCCCTGTTCCTCCTCCTCCTCCTCGGGGTAGCCCCCCGGGTGTTCAGGAGTGGTGGCTCCGAGACCAAGTGACCCACCTCGCTCCTCCTCCAGGCAGGCCACCGGTATTCAGGAGTGGTCGCTTTTAGTCCAATCAATTCACCACTCGCCTCCTCCTCTGGCAACCGCCTATAGCTCTGATGCAGTCACTCCTAGACCAAGTGACCCACCGCTCTCCTCCTCCAGGCAGGCCACCGGTGTTCTGGAGCAGTCGTTCTGAGTTCAAACAGCTCGCCACGCAGCTCCTCCTCTGGCAACTGCCTGTGGCTCTGATGAAGTCACTCCTAACCAAGCGACCCGCCGTGCTCCTCCTGTTCCTCTGGGCAACCCCCCCGGTGTTCAGAAGCAGTCGTTCTGAGTCCATACAGCTGGCCATGCAACTCCTCCTCAGGCAGCCGCCCGGAGCCCCAGTGGTTACTCCAAATCCAAGCGCTGTGCTGAGTCGCCTCCTCTACAATGATCCCAGTTGTCCGTGTTTACCGCTCCAGTGCAGGGAGGGGCGTCTCGCTGAGCAACTCTACTTCACAAAGTTCCCTGCGTTCCGGGGCTACCACCCCATCTGGGACACCTCCCCAACTGGAGAGACTCACCTGGCGGCTTTGAGTTGATCCCAAGTCTCTCACTATCTCCTCTTTTGAATCCTGTGTCCTGGAGCAACATGAAATGCAGCCGCCCTCTAGTCCGCCATCTTGAAAACTCCTCTCAATCTACTTTTGTAGACTAAATAAATGAATAAGAAAATAAGGAGCCATGCATTACAGCATCCATAATGATACTATCACACTTTATTCCATTCTACTCACCATTGTCTTCTCTAACAAGTTTCTTTAGAAGACTAAATTCCGAGGCTGTTTAATAATAAATACCTTTTAATATACAATCAGAATTATAATTATTCACAATAATTCATTCCCATTTCAGTGGATGTTTTTAAGTAGAAGATGGCAAGGAATGATGTCTACAAACGTCTTCTTCTGGGGTGAATAAAGAGACCACCACATGCATCTTTTGTGCGAATCTGCAGAAGGCTTGATCAGAAAGGTCACTTTCAATTCTTAATGCTTCCTTCCTCTTGACCTCCAGGATAAAAGCTACATGAAGTGGGAAGTAACAAGACAATAGACTGAAGAAGCAAGCACTGAAGAAATAACTAAATTAGGAGAAGTAATATTGTTTATTTTCTACAAATTCAGGTATTTAGATTTTGCCTTGACCATCATTTGGGAGCTTTTGTTCTCCTTGTCTCTGAAGTCCCCAAAGTACTTATTTTCTTTTTTCTTGTTTTATTTTTTATTTTATTGGTTCTTTTTAGTTGTACATGACAGTTGAATCCATTTTGATATAACTATACAGCATGAAATATATCTTATTCTATTTAGGACCCCATTCCTCTCCTTCCCCTCCTCCCTCCCTTTATCCCACCCCCTGTTCCCTTCTTTCTATTGATCTTTCTGCCATTTACCATTTTCATTGTAAATAGTTTATTTGTTGTAAATTAATTTGTTGTGATGATGAGATTCACTGTAGTATATTCATATAAGTACATAGGAATGTAATGTCAAATTCATTTCACTGTCTTTCCTTTTCCTACCCCCTCCCTTTCCTTTATTCCTTTTTGTCTAATCCACTGAACTTCTATTCTTCCCTGCCCCCACTGATGGTGGATTAGCATCCGCATTTCAGAGAAAGCATTCAACCTTTGGTTTTGGGAATGGGCTTGTTTTCTAAACATTCATTTAGCCACACAAATTCCTTAGCATTGACTATGTATTATAGCATTGAATTGTAGTCTCTCATTCTACTATTTGTTTTTCAAGCATTTGCTATATTTGGGTGATATGTATGTACTGAGTTCCAGGATTACCTTGGTTTTAGGAGTCTAATTTTATTCCTCACACAACATTGATTGGTTGATTTCCAGGCTTCCTGTTAGTTGTATTAATTTTCTAGATAGTTCTTATTCTTTCAGTGGTAAACAGTCTTTAAAATGTGAATAAAGAACATATTCTCTCTGACAATGTCCCTACCACCATTTCTGCTCTGCCCTAATATTTTTTCTGGGTTGAAGTTATTTCTGATCAAAAATGATTTCAACTCACTCATCAATCTCCCATATATCTTTGGAGGAAATTGTTCCTAAAATACACCCTCAGGATTATTTTTTGATATTCTGATTTTGTAATCACTAGAGCTCAAATAGTTCCCACATTACTCTATAACCTTTAGACAAGCATTGATTTATTTTCTGAGTTTCTTCAAAAATGAGATCCATGTTACCTTAACACTGGCTGTTTCCTTGATACATGTCCTACAGTATTAACTGAGTACTTGTCAGGAGCTTTGAAAATATATATGTGGTATTTCTATGCTAATCATTAAATTGATCATAATAATTTTTTTCTTAAAATTACCTTGGGTAAAACAGTGCTCTAGTCCTGGGATAAAGGAATTGCAATATTTTATAATGGAATTTTCTAATGGTCCAATGTAATTCAGTCATATCGCGCTACATTGCATCACTTGAGAAGAAGTTTAAAACATATGTGTGATCACATTACCCCCAGAGATTCTGAATTTAATTTCCTTCAGTAGTGCCCAAGTGTTGGTTATACTAATAATCACCAGATTTGAGAATAACTATTCCAGTCAGTAAAATAAATATTTTGTTTTATTTGTAGCAAAACAAGAACCTGAATACCTAGATTCTAAAGTTTTATGACTTTTGTTAGTAATTACCTTGTGATTTTGGGCAAGCTATTCTCTCTCTCTAAGACTCAGCTTTTTCAGCTCTAAAATAAAAAGTTTGGATGAGATGACTTAATCATTTATTAGACTAATCTGCTTTTATAATTTACTAAGTTCTAGGCACACTAAATTTCAGGTTGTGATACAGCCAGTATAAACCTATCAATAGCATTGGTCAAAGGATTTCTAAGAAGTAGCTTTTATACCTATTAAATGGTATTGAATTCTTGCTAAAACAAATTTCTAATTCAGCAAAAGATTTATTGTTATTTTGAACACCTTTTTATTTTACTTTTCTACTAATTCTTATACTTTTCTAATTAATTGCTTAATCAGGAAATTAAATTGTTATATTGCTTTGAAGGATTTTTATAGATGGAGGTCAAAATTGGTTTCTCATAATTTAATCTCCATTTAGTCTTGTTGTATTTGGGTAGGATGAAGGGAATCACAACAAGTTTTAATTTAGTTGCAGGAATGAATAATGAGGCAGAAACCATGACCCAGGAGACAGAGGGTCAGGCAAGTGGGCCAATGATATTTAGGTCAAGAATAGAGGCTACATGAGTTTGTTTCTGGTGCAAGGAAGGCTGTAGGAATGATTACCCAAATCCTTAAAGCCAGGTAATCAGTACCTAGTGATCCGTTATGGAAAATGATACACTTCCCAAGATCTGATAGCCCAGATATGGTGGGCTTTCTGCCTACATGCTAACCATCCTGTCTACTCATAGATACTTGTAAAAGGAATAGAACAATTCTCACTTGCATTAACCCACATTTCAAGAATTTTGACATTTTATGTTCTAGCCCATCTCATTTTTGATAATACTCCCAAAAATCACTTGACCTTCTCATATTTTAATGTCATATAAACAAGAAATGTGTTACCTTTTTCTCTCATTTGCCTTTCTCTGCTATGATATTTCTCCCAAACAGTTAATATGGACCTCTGAGACTTTTTTGTATAAAGTAATCCAAACTTGCTGATTTATAAATTATGAAGCAAATTGTGTTTACATACAGGTATTTTGACTCTATTAATTTTGGTTAGTTATCTATTATGAGTCTCACTAATCCTCCCTCACCCTGTTTGCCTTTATTATTTAACTTTTCGAATTTGGCTTGGGGGTCTGAGTATCATTTGGAGTAAATGAAACTTAGTAATTTGAGGTGATCCCTATATTGCATTCACCCTGCAGAGCAGACTGAATATATATTTTAGGCACCGCACGTTTGTAACCTAATTTTCCCTCATTATTTTACAGAGGTGACCTTGTTCTAATACCTTTAGCACGTGATGTTATAAAAGTGAAATTCTTTTCAAACCTGCTCTGTTAATGTGCTTTTGCTCAGAAACAAATGTGAGATAACATTAACATTCCTGCCACAAAATACCTGCTTATTTGCTTTCAGTGAAGATAGAAAGCTTTCATTACATATCACAAACTTCATTTATGTAGAATGGGTCATCAAGCTTGCTGAAAATCCAATGAGCATCCAATCTTTAACGCTGCCTTCAGCTCTGAGATCAATCCTCCCAGTTCAACTCATCTTTTATCAGCTATTCAGTCTTTTCTTTAATTTTCATCCTGTTACAAAATTGTGTTGTTCATCTGTCAAAACAGCTTTGATTTATGCTATTTTATATTATAGCTTCAGAGAAGAAAAACACACACACAGGAATTGCTATTTTCTTATTAAGGTCAGAATGAAATCTATGCAGCAGAAAATGAGCAGCTTGGTTTGAAAGAAATGATGACATTATTAAGTTCATAAAAATCGCATTCCTGCTCTTAAATTATGCTTGATACTCATCTGTCCATGTTAAATTTCACTTGAAAATGGTCTTCAGAGGCCTGCACATCTTTATGTATCATCTCCAGGCACTAGTGGAAAAACAGAAAGAAGCTTGTAATATTTTGTTCTGTTCTAAACCTATTAAGAATATGGCATTTCAATTATGTTTATTCTACTAAAGATTTATACTTACCACATATTGTTGTGGAGGAGACTTCTGTTAGTCTCTCAGAACTGTCCTGAAGATTAACCCTGAACTACTTTGTGTCAATCTTGGCTCATTCCCAAGGAGGAAAATAAAATTGTGTTTTATGTATTGTATTTACCTATGGTCTTTCATTAAACCTTTTAAACAGATATTCTTGCATAATAGATATAATTCCTCAAGAGATTAGGAGTCTCAGAAAACTTTATTCCATACTTCCTTGAGAATAAACACTTGTGCACTGACAAAATTGGTGGCAAGTTGAACTTAAATTATACTCTTGAAGGTAAAGTGTCAATAAAAGTCAGGCAAAGAGCACATGTTTAGAAGATTGTAGATATTCTGCTCACTTTGTCTTGGTGATACATTATGTAAAATAGAGTAGTTTTTTTTTCCTACTCATGTGAATCCCACAGACATTTATCCTTCTCAACAAGCTAAGAGGGAGAAATATGTCCTTGCTGTGAGCAATAGGGCTTAAGGTGATTACACCCTATTTGTATTAGCTCAGGCTCTAATAGGTCTTCATAGCATCCTAATAAGAAACACAAAGTTAAATATAACTCTAGGGACTGAAATTTTTCTATAATGAGGGCTAGTCTTATTTGTCTACAGGAAAAGCACACACCTCTGCTTTGTGTGACTGTTTTTTTTTTTAAATCAAAATTAATACAGAACAGGGGATTACCAATGGGTCCATCAAACAACATTCAAGTTGCCAATAACCAAGTTCTTGAGACGCTAATCTAGACCATCTCCAGATTTCCAACTCAAATTATGCTTTCTCTAGCTAGAATTCATGGATGTGTACCTGCAAAGATTACATGTAAAGCTGCCTCCTCTAATATGATGAAAGTTCCCGCTTTTCATTGTCAACTTAATTAAGAATATTGAGACCGTCACATTCTCAGTTTTGCTAAATTTACACTCTCTTAAGATCTCAAATTTCCTAACACTAACTTATTTGTTCTTCAACATTATCAACTTATTTAGGAGAAGAAAAAAACCTTAATCCTCAATATTCATAATTTCTAGTTCTTATATCAGATGCATGCCTAAATGAATAGTAGTGGATTTGGTGCTGACAAAAACAGAAAACACTCTAACACAATCTACAAATGATTTTTGTACTAAAATTTTTGCTATAATTTTTCACATAAAGCATCATAATTTCTTTCTAGAAAACTTTTCAACCAGAAAAATTTACATTAAAATAACACTGGTACAAAACCTCTATACTACACTATACTACATTTTTTTCCAGTGTCAACACATCTTTTACTTATGATTTCTATGAAGACAGTATGAAGAACTAGTGCATTGTCAGCACTGAGGTGTGTTGAAAATAATTTTGGTTCAAAAACTAAGCTTTGGTTAAATATCTGAATTATGGTTGTAATTCCTATAATATTAAACACTGGTTTAGATGAGTCACATAACTCCCTTTGAATAATAACTTCTTTAGTCAGTAATTTGACTAAACAGAACAAAATGTGAGTTGTGGTTTATTCAGAAATTAACAAAATTTTAGTCTATATCTTCAAGTTATTCTCTAGTGAAGATTCAGATATGTAATTAGAACTACCCATATGATAATAGATAAATAAATTAAAGTTTGTAAGACTATAGTAAGGAAAATGATGTGAGAACTACCCTTGCTAATTACTGTTTGGGTTAAATGAAATAAAGAAATGAAATAAAGAAAGAAACTTGAAAAGTGTACATATATAATTGGGATGTATTATTCTCAACATCATCCTAATTGTTAGTTCCAGTAATACAGGAAGCTAAATGAATCTAAAGCCATTACATCCTAATCCCTGTAATCTGTGAGTATGTTACCAACATGACAGAAATTACTAAGAAATTTGGGTTGGAATGATTAACTTAGATTATCCGTATGGTCAAAAATAATTGCAAGTGACTTGCTTAGTAGAAGAGGAAGGTCAGAGAGGAGATCAGAGTCATGAGATGTAAGAAGAATTGATCCACCACTCCTGGCTTTCAAGATGGAGAAAAAGGGCTACAAACCAAGGAATGATGCTGACTTTTAGAGGCTGGAAAGGAGAGGAGCAGATTTTACCCTAGGACCCCCTATGAAGGAATGTAATCTTTCTGATATTTTTATTTTAATTCAGTGAAACATATGTTGAAATTATAACCTATAGAATATTAGTATGACACATTTGTGTTTTCAGTCACTGTGTCTGTGGTAGTTTGTCACTGTAACCATAGAAAACAAATATGACAGGCATTGAGGTTTTTGATATTGTACTACAGATGTTCCTGGTCTCCAATAATAAGAGGAGACCAGGTGAGATTCACTCCTGGAAGGTATTATAAAGTCAGTAAGCACAAGGAAAAGTATGAAGCATTATCAAAAGACAGCATGGCTCTTGGCCTACGTGAGGACATAATAGGAAGCATAGCTGATCCATTGTTCATACATTTTTAAGCATCTATTGTATAATAATTGTATGTTAGAGGTTTTAAGAAACAAAAAAGGTAAACTCAATGTATTTTCTTAAGTGATCTGTATAACAACATTACCAGAAGGCATCATGTACAAGTCATAATAGTAGAATGTGAGTAAAATTTACATTGCATAAACTATGACCCTATAATACCACAAATGAAAGTACTTGACAAAAGGGGAGTAGTTAGGATACAGATGGGGATCAGCTGGTAAAAAGATAATAAGGCCTCAAGGCCAGTATAAGAGAAGGAGGAGGATAAATTTGGGGAGACTGGGCATATTCTTACCCCTACTTCCTACTGCAAGTAGAAGTTATCAATATTTCTCTTTTTGTACCTAATATACCCCCATGAAGTAATTCCTTTGTAAAAAGATTTGAAGTCTTTTTTAAAAATTTGACAACCACCACCATAATCAATAGGAAATGAGTGAACAAATTTAAGATTGAAAATTCCACAAATACTTTCCCAAGCATGTAAAGGATGTAACTGTTTGCTATTTTTGAAAATAAACTCAGTCCTTTTTCTCCCTCAGAATTTTTGGGACCTTCTGAGATGCTTTCCTCTATCAATTCCTTCTACCCTTCTGATTGAGGAGTAAAGGAAGGTTTATTCTTGGCTAATAATAGGTCCCAGATCAGATTCTCAACCTGTTGGAGTATGGGAAGTTATAGATACAGGGTAAAAGAAATGAGGGAAACAATATAATAAGACAAAAGTAGGAGATTTCAACATACCATTCTCACTAACACACAGGACTTCCAGATAGAAAATCTGCAAAGATACATCAGATTTTGTCAGATATAGATCAGATTAAATTTAGAAAGGATTATCAGATTGAATTGAGAAAGGATGATCAGATTCATAAAGATCAGTTGAATTCAACACACATCTATAGAATATTTTATTCAACAATTCAGTCACTAATGAAATATTTCCCCAAATTGATCACATATTAAGCCATAAAACAAGTACAAAATGATAAGCAAATGCAAAAATATTAAAATAATCTCATAAATGTTTTTTTGATATTGATGGTATGAAATTAGAAATCAGAAACAAGAAAAACTACAGAAATTATGGGAACACATGGAGATTGAACAATAGACTATTGAATGATGAGGAGTCATTGAAGAAATTAGAGGGAAATTTAAAACTCAGAATTAATCAAAAATTAGAAATAAAACATAATATAATCTCTGGATATGACAAAGTCTAGAAGCAAAATTTATAGTTATGAATGTCTGTATTATAAAAAAAGATCTAAAATGACTAATGATGCATTACATGGTTTTAGAAAAAAGAACAAAACAATATTAAAACTAGTAGAAGGAAGGAAAAAATATAGATAGAAATTTAAGTTAATGAAATAGAAATTAAAAGAATAAAAGGATCAGTAAAAAAAGATATGACTCTTGGACATATTAATGAGATTGATAAGCCCAAATTAATATATGTAGAGAGAGACAGAAGGGCTATCACAACAGATGAAATTGAAATCCAGGGGAACACTGGGGACAATTTTGAAAAAATATATTCCAATAAATTGAAATGTCTAGGCACATGTTACCTACCAAAACTAAACTAAAAATATATAAAAAAACATAAACACATCAAAAATAAATGAGATTGAAGCAATAATAAAGCTTCCCAACAAAGAAAAGCAGACTAGATGCTTCACAGCTGAATTTTACCTAATCTTTACAAAAGAGCTAATACAAATATTTCTAAAATTATTCCATTAAATTTAAAGAAAGGAAATGTTTCCAATCTCATTCTATGAAGCCCGTATCACCCTAATACCAAAACTGAATATGACTAGTTCAAAGAAAAAAAAACTACAGAAAAATATCATCAATGAACCATAGATGCAAAAATCCTTAATAAAATATTAGCAAATTGAATTAAAATTGCATTATAAAGACCACATGCCATTATCAAGTTGATTTCTTCTCAGAGATGCATGAGTATTTCAAAATCTTCAAATCAATAAAATTGTAATATACCACATAAATATAAAAACAAACATCACATGGTCATCTCAATAAATACAGAAAAAAAATTGAAAAAAGTTGATACCTCTTCACGATAAAAACTTTGAAGAATCTAGGGATAGAAGGAACTTACCTCAATATCATAAAAACTATGTATGACAAACCTCAAGCTGGCATTATACTGATGGAGAAAAATCTGGAAACATGTATTCTACAATCAGAATCAAAACAAAGATGTTCAGTCTCATCACTCCTATACAATACAGTACTTAAAATTTTGACCAGAGCAATTAAGCAAGAGAAGAGAAAATAAAAGAAATGGAAACAAGAAAGGAAAAAGTCAAATTATCCCTATTTGCAGATGATATGATCCTATATTAGAAGACCCTAAAGCTTCCCTCAGAAGCTTTCTAGTATTGATAAACAAATTCAACCAAGTAGCAAGATACAAAAGCAACATGCAAAAAACAATAAGTTTCTATGTACCAATGATTAATGGACTGAGGAAGAAATCTGGAAATCAATTCTATGCACAGTTGCTTAAAAAAATGATGCCTAACAATGAACCTAACCAAGGAGGTGAATGTCCATTATAATGAAAATTACAGAACACTGAAGAAAGAAATTGAAGAATACACTATAAAATGGAAAGAACTCCCAGATATATGGATAAGCAGAATTTATATTATTAGCATGTCCATATTGCAAAAAGTTATCAGTAGATTCAATGCATTTCCCATCAAAATACCTATGAATGTGTTTTACAGAAATGAAAAAGTATCCTAAAATTCATAAGGAAAAACAAAAGACCCAGAAAATCCAACTAATCCTGAGCAAAAAGAACAATGCTGCACGTAAACTATATAGCTTTTTATGTACAAATTAAAAGAGAAGAAAGAGAAAATCTCAGATCTAAGCATCCATCTCAAGAGACTAGAAAAAGACTGAATTACAAAGTCAGAATTCTAAAAATAAGAGCAGAAATTAATGAATACAAAATGAATATCAAAGAGAATATGTACCAATTTAAATTTTTTTGCTTTGTGAAAACTAATAATTTTTATAGATCAAGAAAAGAGAAACAGTGTATGTTACATTTATTGGCATTTAATAAGAATATAAAAACAGGTGCAAATATAAATACAGGTGTGAAAATATAAAAATGAATAAAAAGTTTTTCTGCACAACTTTTTGCCAATGAGTACTCATATAACTACTGAAGTATTTCATTTGTACCTTACCACCGTATCAAACAAACACAAGTCTCCAGGGCCAGATGATCACTTTAAGAGAATTACTGAAAATATTTAAATAATAAATAAAAACAAAACCAACCTTGGACACTCTATTACAAAAAAGAAAAAAGTGGAAAATCTTCCCTACACTTTCCATGAAATCATAATACTCTTGATATGAAAAAGTACCTAGGAAATTTACATTAGAAGCTGTCATAACATAGACACAATAACTCTAAATTGATTATTAGCAAATTAAATCCTTAAAAATAAATAAGACACTAAATCACAAGCAAGTTCAGCTTATTTAGTATGTAAAACTGATTGCTGGTCATCATCACATTGACAAAATAGAAGACAAAAATGCAATCAATGCATTAGATAAAAAGAATGATTTGATAGAATAACAAAATGGTTCATTGTTAATACTCAGCAAACAGGGAGTAGAGGAGAATTCTCTTGATTTTGTAAGTGTTGTCTTCAAATATTCTACCAGGAATATAGCTTGGTGACAGAACTTGCTTACCATTCATGAGACTTTGGGTTTGATCCCAGAACCACACACACACACACACACACACACACACACACACACACAGAGAGAGAGAGAGAGAGAGAGAGAGAAGAGAGAACCAAAATACAATGTCCTACAGTAAACATTTTAGTTAAAGGTGAATTATAGAAAGTTCTACTTCTGAGATCAGGATGGGACAAGAATGTCTGCTCTTGTCTCTTCTATTGAACACAGTACTGGATGCCTTATTCACTGTGGAGGCATATGATAAAGAACAAAATATATGAAAATTTGAATGCAAGACTGAAAACTGTTGCTATTTTAGACAATTTGAGTACCTACTTTAAAATTCAGTTCAGATAGATCTATGAATTATTAGAATTAGTAAGTGAATTTAGCAGTCAGGACATAGAATCTGAAAATACACAAGGAGATGGAACAATTCATTTGTTGATACTGCATCACAAGTCACAATGAGTTCAGTGACATTATATGCCACATTTAATGTGTTATCCCTCACTAGCAATATATAATTTCATAATAATGTGTAAAATCACAATGAAAACTTTAATGAGGTATTTTCATCAATTCTTACACTTGGAATACATGTGTTGCCTAATATGATTTCTGCATAACTTTCACTGAACAAACCTTGGTCCTAAACATATCCTTCTGCATACTTCAATGTTTCTTTCAGTGACAGTGTTCAAAAGGTGCTCAAAATATATGCCCATTGAATGACTGAATAGATGACTATAATATTTTTTCAGTTTCTAAAATCTCATAAAACTATGCTATTATTCAAAACCCTTTCATTAAGTTGAATGATTTTTTCTTTTTCAGAGATCAAATCTTGTTTGTTTTGTAGTGCTAGAGGTAGAACATAAGTAAAACATGATACACAAGTACTCAATCACTGAGTAACACCCCATCAACAGATAAAAATTTTAATTACCTCTTCTCTCTTAGCAATATTATTATCAAATTTTCTTCTCCAATCAAGTTAAATATGCAACATATCCTTTTGCATGCCCCTGTTATTGATGTGTAAACTAACCTCCCAGTGCTGAGAGAAGCTTTAAGGTTCTGTTAAGAGCAGAGCACACCAATTAACTGTGAACACACTGGTTCCCAATTACAGCCATTAGTTGTGTCACAATAATTCTGTGATGTAAAATGAGTTATTTTTCCTAAACCTCACTTTATGTAGTTAAAAATGGGCAAAATAACACTCACCTCTAAGGATTACTGTAAAGATTAAAACGTGATCATATATGCTACATCCTTTGCATAAGACTGCACTCATGATAAGTATTTAATTAATTAGTTTTTACAAATTAGTGACTATACAATTCCTATATATGCTCTCTACTAGGAACTCTGAAAGTTCTAAGTAAGAACTTATGCAGATAAATCTATTTGCAAAAGGAATTTTCAAAAAGATATTTTAAAATGTTGCATAATAAGTGTACTCATTTTATTTAGAATATTTTTTTATTTGACATGTTTTGGGCATAGTGGGTAATGAAGAATATGAGGACCATTGCTGTAACTCCATTGACACAGTGCAATTATTTTCCTGAATGCAACAAACTCCCCTCAAAAAAGATGCTAAACAGAAGAAAATCTATATTGCTTTTTTAAAAAAGGTCACTAATTCTGAAGAGAAGCAAGTTAAAACTCCGTTATTAAGTTCTCCAAGTTCTACCAAAACAATGAAGGCATCTGTTAATTTCCTGTGTATTATGGTTTAGATGACAGATGATCTCAGAAGCACATGTGTGAGACAATAAAAGAATGTTCAGAGGTGAAATGATTAGATTATGAGATGTTTAACCTTATCAGTGGATTCATCCACTGATATGGTTTACTGGGTGATAACTATAGGCTGGGTAATGTATGTCTGGAGGAAGTAGGTAACTGGGAGCATAACTTTGGGATATATATTTTGCCCCTGGTGAGCAGAACTCTTTCTGCTTCCTGATTGCCATGCCTTAAGCTGATTTCCTCCACCATGTCTTTCCACCATGATGTTCTTCCTCACTGTGGACCCAGAGCTATGAAGTCAGTCAACCATGGACTGACTCTCTGAAACCAAGAGTCAAAATAAACTTTTCCTCTTTTAAGTGGTTCTTGTCAGTTCTTTTATTCACAGTGATGCAAAAGCTGACTGAAATGCTCTGGAATCACTTTGGAATATTCTGAATATGGTGGCCTTCATTAGACAATTCATTGATCTTTACTGGCATCAGTCAACAATAGTATAGGTATTAATAAGAGAGAAAGTAAAATGGGCAGAAAATTACATACTAATTCAAGTAACTCCAAAAATTCATTTTCATTTTATCATTAGTAATAAAAATTAGGTTCATTTAAGGTTCAAAATAGTCCAAAACCTTGGTTAAGATTTGAAGTAACAACTATTACTAGGGTTACCTTAAAAGAGGGACAGATGTGTGGTCAAATCCTTTCTAGATTCATTGGTTCTGTCTTTGCCTAACAAAATTATAGATTTAGAATATAATTAGAGGCTCAAAGTAAGTAAGTACACCTATGAAACAATATTTATGTTCTATCTGGAACTGTTTAAACACTGGTGGAGCAATGTAAAACTTGGGAATCCCGCCTTTTTGAAATGTACATACAGTAAACAAAACATGAAGAGCCAGAAATTTCTAATGTAGCAGTCATGTAGTTGATGCACAGCCTTCATTTAGTGTTTACTCTTTATTGAGACATGAATAATTTGTAATCAGATACAGCAATGGAACAAATTATTTCACATGAACTTTCTAGGCACCAGGATTTTTAATTAGTGATATTGTTCTCTAGAATTTTTAAATTATAAGATATAAAAGAAAAATGTGAAGGTTGAGTGTCAAAGTTCATAGAATGGATACAAATTAAATGATGGAATATTTCCAATCACTCTAAAGCCCTGTTTAGAAAGTTTGGTTGGCTAACATTTTGCAGCAGAAATTTGGGTATAAAACCCTAAAATTATAGCAGGGTTTTTTGTATGTTTTTTTGTTTATTGCTTATTAAACAAAGAGCTACAAATTGTAGTGGACAGATTCTATTCTCCAATTTCTAACTATAACATGGTCTAAAGGAGACTTATAACCTGAATTTTGAACTTGAAACTCCAAGAGACTGTAATGTTCTCTGTATCACAAGTAACTGCAAAATGTAAAAATAACTGTGAGACTCAGATTAACTACTGTGTGACTCAGTTAACAAGAATTCATAAGCACCGAGTATAACATGTTTAACATTATGGTAGTTGCTATGAATATATAAATAATAGAATTTGAGATGTTGACTTTTTTTTCTATTCGGGTATTTATTATTTTTTATTTTTTAATTTATTATTTTTTGTTTTAATGAAAAGTTTGACTATTTAATAATTTGATACACAAAAACTATAAATCAGGAAGTAAAAGTCAGTCATTATCAAGACCCTCAGGTTAACAAAACGATCTTTGAGTGTGTATGTGTCTTTAATCTCCCTATTTCTTTTGAGTTTTGATGGTATAAGTATTTTCTGCCTTTTGTAAAGTGTAGTCTTAATTCTCAAGGATTTTAAGAGATTGTTTGGACATTCATACCAAATATATACCTTATATGAACAAGATGACCTCATGCATATTTAAGGTCTTACTAGTTTGACACAGAATTTCAGGGGAGGGGAAATTGGTAGATGTTTTACTAATTAGGAAAGAACAGCAGGAGGAGGTGAATTGGAACCTAGCCAATTGATTTGGGTGGTATTTGTATAGTTAAAAAGAAAATGGCCAGAATGTTGCATACAAGAATGAAATTGGTGAGGACATGTAGTGAAGAGGAACATAACTGCATAATTGCTGAATGTCCAGATATCCTAAGATATGAGCCCAGAACTCCTGCTCATATTGTATCAGAGTTTCTCTAACATTATTCTAGTCAGCATATGATTGTCTTCAAGACTGAGAGTTGTGTGATATTTTTCATTTAGGCATATAAACATGGTTCCATATGCAAATAAATAAAGCAAATTCCATTTTCTAAATATATTCTTCACCGTTAATTAATCCTTTTTAAGTGCCATGTATTTTTTCAAGACTTTCATAATTTAAGCATGAAAATTAATGTATGGAAAGCAGGAATGTACACAGGTTGAGAAACAGTTTCCTGCCTTAGAGGTCAAATTTGACTTCTTTTTTTTTCAATTAATAACCACAATGGGAATTTAGTTATTTAATGCAACCACTAATCTAACATGTCACCAATAAAATCTAAGCAGATTTATCACAAAGCCAGGGTTATATTCATTGGAAATGCATTAATAATCTATACAACTTAATATTATACCAGAAAAAGAATTTATAAAATGTTCTGTTAATTTTTGATGGTTTTCAAATTTCTTGGCACAATTACGAAAAAAAGTGTAAAAACAGATTTCAAATATATTCAATAAAACAGTAAAAAATTGAATAAGCCTTTAAATTTTCATACTCAAGATTTAAAATATCAAGCTGGCCCCAATCTGTCAAAATTGACAGATAAATACTTACAATGACTAGACAGACTTCAGTTACAATGGTATTAGAGGTCTACCCCCTCCTTTTAAAACCCTTTGGGGTTAATTTCTCAATGCAAACATGTCTTTGTAAATACTGTGGATAATATAAACTTCAAAACATACCTACAATCAGGACAGGGATGAAAAATAACACATAAGCTTCCAACTGGCCTCCACGGATACCTTTCTGGCAGGGGGGGCTGCCTCGTTACTCATCATGTAACCTCCACTGGCACCATGGATGGTGTTATGGGGCTGAGCGGCGTGCTCCAAGTCCTGACTCTACTGGCTTCCTCTGAACATGCCAGTAAGAAAGGGAAAGAATGTCACATACAGTCATCTGAGTACAGAAGTACAGGCTTCCTTTTTTAAATATATATACAGTACTGGTAGGTACAGGACCACAGGATTATTCTTTGCTCTTTGGCAGGCACAAAACTGTTTTTGTCCATCTTTCCTGTCTTCCTAGCTAAACTTTTTGGAGTCCTTTGGTTTATGAGAGCAAGAGTTTGTTGGGATTTGTTGTGTCTGTGACCATTAAAATTCTGGGGTTTCAGACTTCACCATCATATCTAGTAAAAAGAGAAGCCAGAAAACTTACTGTATGTCCTTCTTAGGATTGTGGGGTCCCTAGACTATCTGCTTTCTTCTATTTGTTTCATATATAGTGTCCATACATTTAGTAGAGTTTAGTCGGACGAGTAAGAAGACATACATTTTCTCCTTCACAAATATAATCTGAACTCTCCACTGTTACAATATGAGAACAGCCAAAGTGCTGTAGAAAGGTGCCAATGAAGTAAGAGGCAAACCTAGCAAATCCAAGATTTAAAAAAATTCTAATGAGCGTTGTGCGGTGGTACACACCTATAAACCCAGAGACTCTGGTGACTGAGACAGGAAGATTGCTAGTTCAAAATCAGTCTCAGCAACTTAGCAAGGCCTATGCATTTAGGGAGATCCTGTCACAAAATGCAAATAATTAAATTACATTAAATTAAATTAAATGGACTATGAATGTCCTTCAGTAATTAAGTGACCCTGGGTTCAACCCCCAGAATGCCCCCCAAATTTATTTTATCCAAACAGGAAAATCTATAATAATATGCAAAAAGGACATCAAATTAAAAAATGGATGTTTCATAAATAATTGTGTGGAAGTTAAATCTTGATAACAGAAGTAAAGGGAAAATGGAGAGTGAAAAATAAAGAAGTTAATATAATAGGGGTTGAGTGTAGTTTGAAGAAGGAATAAAAGAAGGCTAATCAACAATAAAATAGTGTGCAAGAAACACTATGACAAAAGTAAGCAAAAGATGAAGAAACAAGAAAGATGGCGACCTAACCTAGCCAAGGGAGGGGAGATGTCCAACATTAGAAAAATACATTGTACACTTATATAAATATCTGGTACATTAGAGTCTAATTATTAAGTGTAACATCAAGTTATATATGTGTATATTCACAAAAACACATTGGTTCAATAAAATAGCATTTTTCCAATGCATAAATGTTTGATTTCCTATTGTTCATATAGAAATGGGTTAAATATTTTACAGGTAACAGTTGTTTTATATTTAGTTGTAATTTCATGTGTCTTTTGAGTTAACCTAAGAACAATTATGCCAATTATCACTCAGTAATCTTCTAATCAATAGAATACAATCCAATATTTATGCTTATGCTCATCAAAGACTAGTTTCCTGACACCATTTGATTTTTTCTTCAAATACCATTTGATTTTTATTCTTCACTCAACTGTAGAAGCTATTCCATCTCCAGTAGACACATGGTAAACTTTTGAACATTTCCATGGAGTAAAAGAATAGATACCTACATTCAAAGATTAATGGCTTATCTAAATGTTTTCTTGACTTGTATGAAATATTTATGGCTTCTTTCACATCTATTAGTACATTGTGCTATCAAAATTAATTATAAATTGTTCTAAATTTGTATTTTGTAATATTTTCACTAAAACTTGTTAAATTTACCTCCAAAATTAAATTCATAAATTAAATTACATAAGCAACATATAAGAGTTCTTAATAACATTCTCTACATCATTTGATTATGTCATATATCTTACACATTTGGGGGAATATCTAAAATTCTTTCCCAAATATATTATTTTTCAATGTCCTAGTTTTTCTATTAGCTATAGCAAGCATTTTAGATGTTTCAGAATCTTTATATATTCTGATAATTGAATTTCCTTTATATCCTCACCTAGACTTGTGTATAAAGAAAATAACAATTGCTATACAACAAATAAATGACTTGCAATGTATCAGAATCTTTTCTGAGGACTTTTTATATATTAACTCCTTTAATCCTCACTATAACACCAACAATAGTTTCTAGTCCAAGTTCTGTGGCAAGGAATTTAAAACACAGAGTAAGAAACTTGTCTATGTAAGTGATAGAGCTAGAGAAAAATCTTCCCCACATATAAACAAAAAGCAAAAGAGTGATGACATATTTTTCATTATAAAACATTCATATTAAAAACAATTGGTGCTTATATATGTTCAAAGATTTGTGGGCAGTAACAGTGAAACTCATTATGGCTTTGGCAACTACTATCATATATTTTACATGAGCTTCACATTTGATCAGATCCACTTGCATCTACCCATTACATAAAAAACAAAATTTGACATCATTAACTATCATTGATAGTTAATTTTCTCTAAAAGGACATGTTTTACAAGGTGTTATGTATTCCCAGAGAACTCTTTTTTTCTTACCATAAAAGCTTATGAAAAGTTTAAGTTTCAATATTGACTAAAGATTTTTCTCTCTCTAGATATACTTCTATTTATTTATAAATAAATATTACCTCAATTAGTAATTTGAAAAACAAAGTTAAATTGTTAAGTCACACAAATTATCTTTGGACCTTGGAGGAATATCTTGATATAACTATTTTTTACCTTCTAACTATAAAAGCAACATGAAATTTATAAAGCTAATTCTTGAGAGCATCAGAGAGTAAGAAATGTAGCAAAGACTAGGGATACAAGATGGGAAGGTGAAGGGAAGAGTACTAAGATATACTCAACAATTCTGCCTCCTGCAAGAATTTATATCAGGGACTCAAAAAGAAAAACCCAAAATCTGACAGCTGGTGCTTTCTGCAGTCTGTGAAAGAGGTAGAAATTATACTTCAGCACTTCTATGGGGACCTGCACAATAGAGGTCAAGAACTTGGAAAGCAAGGAACTGCATGGACATCCACCTGTCTCCCATGTGCCACAAGATCCCTTTATCTTTGAAATTATCATCAAATGGTCAGGAATGGAATGTCTCATTCATGAGAACTTATGGGAAAATTCAATCAACTATATGAAAAAAAATGACTCTTACGTGATCTGTAAACAATAAACTAAACATGAGGTAAAGGAAAATGAAAGATTCCAGGCATGGAAAGGAAGACAAAAGGAAAGAAAATAATGAAATGAATGGATGAGACAAAGAGAAAAGTATTAACATTTTTCCTAATAAAATTAGTTATTACATTAAGCATATTCAATGATTATCTAAGATCAAAGACCACCACACTGTAACCAAAAGGACTTTAGGGTAGCTGTATTAACAAATCACATATTAGAATTTAAAGCAAGAATCATAACTGAATGAAGACATTAATTATTTAAGATAGTAAACTCATTAAGAAAACGATTCAATGATCCATATGTACATGACGACATTATAAGTAGGCTGCAGGTGACAAAGTAATAATCATTACATTTGAAGAAATACAACTGCCATTATTTTCAAATGACTTGTTACAATTCATTAGAATAATATGGCAAAGGGTACTAGATATAGGCAATACATCCAAATAGCAGAAAAATTAAAACTTCTCATAAATTATTGCCCCCTTTGTGACCCCTCAGGGAGCAGGGGAGAAAAATCAATCATTCAGTTTGGATATTTCAAATTTTTTCTTACAAACCTATATTAAACCTAGCATCACAATGAAAAGAGCAGTAGAGAGTTTCTCAAATATTGAGATAATTCTACATTTTCAACATTTCAAAGATCAACTCTGTCAGCCTGAGTTTCAAGAAAATACTGTAGTGCTTCAGTCTCATCGCTCAGTAAATTCATCCTATCTCACTAGACTTTTGATCCTATAAAATGAACACAGAACTGGAAAAACACCCGGATCTTAAATTGCTTAAATATACAAATAAGACACACTTTAATCTGTGGGGGAAAATCCACATAAGTCCTGATAAAACTGGGGTTAAAACATTTGATTTAAAATTTTAATTATATAATTAAAAACCTGTGCATGTTTTTGTGTATAAGAACATAAGCACATATAAATCAAGACCTGACATGTTACATTTGTTTTGGGGTTCTTTTTGTCTTCCCTCCAAATTTTTTCTTGTCCTTCCTGAACGTAGTAACTATCAAGCTCAGATTCTCTTACATCAGGATCAGGAGCCTACATTTCAGATATCTCACCCATAAATATACGGGGTTTGGAGAAAAGGAATTCCACAAGAAAGACAAAACATCTTTTGTATTTGCCAATATAAGAACAAAACAAAAGTAAAAAGTCCTTATAGAAATATTCAGAACATTCTGACCTCTGGAAGGACAAAAAGAAGAAACACTGTAAAACCAGAGATAGTCCACTACCCAGAAGTGCCACAGTGCAGTACACCCCGGCAACTCACCTTCAATTTCTTTTTCTTTCAAAGTTCTTGTGTCCTAAAATTCCCAGAATGAAATCCAAAGGCCAGAAGTGAATATTTGTTGAAGAACAAGAGTAGAAGAGTTGCAGTTCAACACAGGACCTGATGGAAGGCTTTCTTCCTCAAAATGTACTCCCCAAAGGGTTTGTATGGCACTTGGGTTACTGGAATTGTTCCAAAGTTATGCTACTTAGGGTTTGAAAAATGTACCAATGCTATTCTTTGAAACTTATGCTAATTAGTTTGGAAATGAACTAATGAACTAAAAAAGTCAATGTGAACAATAACTAATGTTATTGGTTAATTCTTTAGTCCCACCATCCAGTCAGGTCTGACCCTCTTCCATTTTCTCAGTACTGGTTGGAATTTGAGAGACTGAGGTCATGGATAGAGCTGCAATGCTACATGGCTTGGGATTATGCAGCAGGCCACCCTACTGTGCCCAGGTCTGGCCGCTGCAGGCCTAAGAGCCCTATCTCCTCCTGTCACTGGCTCACCATGCCTGCATGGCAGGCTCCACGTGGCACCAGATCCTTGAGCGCTCTGACCCACCCAGGCTACCACTCCACCACTCCATGGCTCCATGGAGAAACAACAAATAAAGAAATAAGAGCTGGGGAGAGAAATCATATGTGTGATTCTTTTAGAGATCATATTTATCAGAGATCATCTCTGTGTTAAAGAGGATTATCCAGTAATGTGGAGAAAATGAGACAGCTAGTCATAAACCTGGGTTTTGCAGGACACTAATGGGAAACAGACAGGACTGACATTTGACGAAACTCAGAGATTTGTATCTGGAAACGGCAGAGCAGATGAATACAGGTGGACATGGATCTTGATTCTCTCTCTCTCTCTCTCTCTCTCTCTCTCTCTCTCTCTCTGTGTGTGTGTGTGTGTGTGTGTGTGTGTGTGTGTGTGTGTGTTACATATCTCATATTGTATTTATCTGCAATATTTGGAGACACAGTTTTTACTTAGTTGAATCATTGTGTTCTAGCTTCAGAGAACTGTAGTGTCCCTTTTGGCATATCCCTTGTTTAGGACCTGCCATTTCACTCTGTGAACATTTATGATCAGCTACTTAATTAAATCTCTCCCCAACATGTGGCTAAGATTTTTGTTTAATCCATTATTCAGAACACTCACTTATTCACTTCAGTCTGGAGACTCACATACTCTATTTCTGGTGAAATTTCTGTATTATTTTTCTTTCCTTCTCTCTAATATCTATTTTCTATCACTCTGGAATTCCTATTATTTGGATGTTACCTGAATTGCACCTAAAATGATTGCACCCTTCCTTCTTTTTATCAATTTGTCTCTCTGTATGTTCTTTCCAAGAGGTTTCCTTGACTTTAGCATCCCAAATTTTTTGCTTTTCTTTTAATTTTAGGTTATGGTGTTTTCAACTTCCCGGAGATCTTCATTTTCCATCACTACCCTTCTTCACAGATTTCGCCTCATCTTTGGCAGATCCAATGTCTCCATGTCTCTGAGTCTACTAATCATGGTTTCTTTGAGGTCTACTTTCAATATGGCCTCTGAACCTTCTGGGTTTCCTGTCTACAGCTGTTGGTTTCTTTTGTGTAGGAGGCTTTTTTCTAAAATTTTGAGATGCTTAGCTATCCATTTCTACTTACAGTTTGCTCAGCCTGACAAGTGGGGACACTATGGTGTCGAATAATATGAAGAAACTGCAAATAAAGCACATTCTAATCACTGGGATGCAAGTGATTATATAATGATTTGATGGCAGAGAGGATTACAAGAGAAAAATGATGTGAAATGTGGTAAAAACCTCAGTGCTTGAATCTTCCTAAGGACAACCATAAGATATAAGAAATTTAAAGAAAGTTAAAGAAAAAAGTCAATGTGTACAAATGATGTGGGGTGAATTCTAATGCTAATATGCACATGACCCCTGACACCACATGCCTTAACAAAGAGAGTTCAGATATAAGGATTTCATTTTGTGTGACTGTGTACTTTGTTTCATCTTTTATTTAAAGGAAGTAAGATTTTGGCATGCATTGAAAGCAAAGCTTCTGTAGCTATACAAGCTAACTGAAAGGTCCATCTGTTAACAAGCAGTTTTGGTTTCTTTGCATAAGGCAAACACTTTGGTCTAAAATTTGGCTAATAATGTTTTAAAAGTCAGATTGCACACTTTTTTATACATTTATGGGCTATTTGTACTTCTTAATTTTGAGAAACATTTGTTCAATTCATTTGCCCATTTATTAATTGGGATATTTTTAGATTAAACTTTTGAATTTCTTTACTTATTGTGGATATTAATTCAGAATATGTCAGAAGAGCAGGTGCAAAGATCTCCTATTCTGTAGGCTCTCTCTTTACTGCATGAAGTTTTCCTTTTCTGTGCAGATAATTTCAATTTGATGCCACTCCTATTTTTGATCATGGTTTTATTTCTTGAGCTTTAAGAGTCTCACTAAGGACACTGGTGCCTGAGACATACTGTTGGGACTCTTCCGCCTATGTTTTTTGTAGCAGTTGCAAAGTTTCTGATCTAATTCCTAGGTCTTTGATCAACTTTGAGTTAACTTTTATGGAGGACGAAAGATAATCTAGTTTTATTCTCCTACATGTGGATAACCAATTGTCCCAATGTCATTTGTTTAAAAGGAAAAATTTTCTCCAATATATGTTTTGGCACCTTTGCTGATTATCAGATGACTATATCTGTGTGGATTTGTTATTATATCTTCAATTCTATTCCATTTGTCTTTTTCTGTTTTCATGCCAATACTATGCATATTTTGTTACTATAGATTTTGTTACTATTATACTGAAGTATAATTCTGAGATCTGATATTGGAATGTCTCCAGCAGAACTCTTCTTCAGGATTGCTTTGGCTATTGTTTCTCTTAGTCTTCCCCATTAATTTTAGAACTTATTTTTCTAGTGAACTTATTTTTTATTTGTGAAGAAATTTATTGCTATTTTGGTGAGGATAGAAATAAATCTATATAGAGGTTGTTACTGCAGCCACTGGTAATATTAATCCTGCCTATCCAAAAACATTGGCGTTCTTTCTATCTTCTGAGATCTTCTTCAATTTTTTCCAGTGTTCTACATTTTTCATTATAGAAGTCCTTCACTCCCTTGGGTATTTTATTATATTTTATTAGATTATTGTGAATGGGATAGTTTATTGATTTCTTTATCAGCAGAATCATTATTGCACTATGGGAAAATTATTGAATTTTGTATGTTGAACTTGTATCCTTTGATGAAATTTTCATAAGTTACAGAAATCTTCAAGTGAAGTGTTCTGGGTCTTCTAAATATAGAATCATGCCATCAGTAAATAGATTATTTTATATGAAAAAATTTTCAACATACCTAACCATCAGCTAAATGCAAATCAAAATTACACTGAGATTTCATCTTACTCCAGTCAGAATGGCAATACTTATGATAATAAATGCTGATGAGAATATAGGAGAAAGTTATATGTACACATAGTTGGGAGAAATGCAAATCAGTACAACCACTTAGGAAAGCAGGGTGGAGATACCTCAAAAAGGCCAGAAATGGAAATACATGATGTAGCTATCCCACTCTGGTTTTTATCCATAAGATTTAAAATCAGCACATTATAGAAATAGTTACATCAATGTTAACAGCACTGCAATTCAAAATAGGTAAGATACAGAAAAAACACAGATGACTATCAATGGATGAATGGATAACAAAAATATGGAATATATTAATACCATGGAGTTTTAGTCAGTCATAAAGAAGTATAAAATCATGACATTGCTGGAAAATGGATGGAACTGGAAAATGTTATGATAAATGAAATGAGCCAGACTCAAAAATCAAGAGTCAAATGTTTTATGTCATATGTGGATGCTAAAGTAAAATAAGTGGAAACAGGCACAGAATTCCATAAAAACAGAAGAGAGATGAGTGGTATAAAGGAAGGGGATTGAGAAGGAGAGAAATGCAACAGAAAAGGGAAGACTGAAGAATAAAACTGACCAAATTATGCTACATACCTATGTGAATATACCATGGTGAATTCTAACTTTATGTACACCTATAAAGCACCAACTAAAAAACAATAAATAAGTAAGAGACCAGTAGAATAAAGGAAGGTTAAAAAGTGGAGGGAGGATAGAAAGGGAAAGAAGAAGCATTGGGAACTGAAATGGAGATAATATATTTCATGCATGTATGATTATGCCAAATTAAATTCCATAATTATTTATAACTATAATTCACTAATAAAAGCATTTTAAAAGTAAGATACAACTAGCAGAAGAATATATAGGGAAACTATAACAAAGCAAAAAGTCAGGTTGCTAGTGTCAGTGTCCACATCACTGAGAGTCTACAAATTTTTGCTTCTTCTTTATTAATCTGCTTTTTAATTTATCCATTACAATTACTTCTATTGCTTCTATATTTCATTAAAAAGATCTGACTACAGTGAATATGTAAATGACTAAATTTTATTTCGTATCTTCAGGGCACTTCTACTTTATAAGTGGAAAACAACCATTGGATCTTGCTAATCTCAAGACTTCTCAACTAAATTTAATCTAATCATAGGCCTGACTTGGATAAAACAATGAAATCTGTGTGTATGGTGATGTAAGACAGGTTAATCTACCTTATACACAGTCTGATGAGGCCGGGATGCAGGTGCAATAGAATCACAAAAGAATAGGTAAAATTGTTTCCAAGAATATGTTGTAACTAGAAGTACAGAATGCTTCACAGTGCATTACCCATTAGTCCTAACAGCAAAGGGAAATTGGAGAAGAGAAGGTTAGTTTTTTAATCTGACATCCATTTATCCTGTTTTCCTTATTTACAGACTCTGATTACATACTGAGCAGTAGAACACTCTTAACAGTTTCTGTTGTAAATGGAACTGTCAATGAAATGTAAGGGGCAGTCACTGGTTGTATATTTTGATCTTATCATGGACCATTCCAGGCTAAAGAGAAGCCCTTTTACTTTCTTCTTATCCCTTCTATCGTTCCTTCCTTATTTTTGTTCTTTGTTTTTTGTTTTGGACACATATCTTGTTACAGTAACTCTAGCAGTCACCACAGACTAAAAAAATTACAAATTCATTATGATGAAGAAGAAAGCTGAATAAAATATGCCTTACCATTGATGGGTGTTAGAATACTTTTAGGATTTTATTTTAAGAGATAAATACATATATACACATGTGTGTGTGTCTACCTTATTTAATTTTGATATTAGTAGAGATTTTCTTTTATGTATGTTATGTTTCATCCTAAAAGCACACATACAGGAATAGGACAGCAAACAAAAGGAAAGAATCAGGTAAAGTATCACCACTGTCATTGACAGACATTGTCACAACCATGTTTCAGCCTTTCCTAAACAAAAGTAAAAATTTAGAACATTTTTGGATCTGCTGAACACACAGACTTTAAACATAAATTTCAAATTATTAACATTTTAACTCTATCAAATCAAATTCTCTAGGTAGAATTATTTAAAGCAATAGGGCAGGAGATATATCTCAGTTTGTAGAGTGCTTGCCTTGCATGCACAAGGCCCTGGGTTCAATCCCCAGCACTACAAAAAAATAAATAATTAAAAAATAAATTGTTTGAAAATTAAAAGTGTGGACTGCTCCAAGTGCAACCTGTTATTACAGGACCAAACTCTCAAGGAAGGGAAAGGCACATTTGGGTGAGTTTGGCCTGATAGGCTACCTTGCCTTGGAGAACTTCCCAGGGCCATGGGACTAAAATAGTTCTGCAGGAGAGGAGGTAGCAAGGCAGGAATGTCAGCAATCTGTTTTGTGGAAAAATAATTGAAGTTCAGGACTGGTCAAGTCAGAGGGTCCCTCATAACCATCTAGAGCAGATATCTGGAGTCCTATAGGACTAAATTCTGGATGTAACAGAAGTCTAGATATAGTGCAACTCTCTAAAATGGAGGAACCAAGTTCTAATCAACCTAAGCTGGACTAAAATCATTTATGTCTAGATGAAAACAGTGCCATTTTGAAAAACTAAAGAATATTTAAGTTAATGATGGGATACACTATAATCATGGATTGCAAGACTCAATACTGTTAAGATGTCAGTTCTCTACAAATTTATCTACAGATTAAATGTTATTCCAATCAAAATCCCAATGTAGGGGCTGGGGTTGTGGTTCAGTGGTAGAACACTTGCCTAGCATGTGAGAGGCACTGGGTTTGATTCTCAACACCACATATAAATAAGTGAATAAAATAAAATAAAAGGCACGCTGTCCATCTACAACTACAAAATATTTTTTTTTTTAAATCCCAAAGGACTTTTAGTGTAAAGTGACAACATATTGTCATTTTTATAGGAAAATGTATTTTGGGGAAATGTAAAAACTAAAAATAGCCAAAGCTGAGCTGTTGTGAATTGTGATGATAATAACATTTATTATATATATTATCATATATAATTATGTCAAAATGGATTCTACTGTCAAGTATAACTAAAAATAACCAAAAAGACTGTCTTAACAACAATGGAGTTAGTATGCTGGGGAGATGGTAATGGCATGGTCATCTGGCAGCATTTGAATTTAATTGTAAGTTTTCTGATTTTGTTTTCAAAAGGAAGAGTACAGGGCATAGAGGAAACCCAACCTAATCTGGAGCCCTCCTTTAACCTGAGTCCTCTAGATGTTAGCTAGATGTGTGGGAGAAGGAAGAAAATCCTAGGCCAGGGGAGAGTAGATGAGAATTCCCAGAGCAAGCAAACCTGTACAGTGTGATGGGGAGTAGCAGGAGTTTGGATGGGGATGGAAACAGGTCATATGTGGATACATAAGAAGGGATGAAACTCAGAAGGCCTTGGAGTTCATATAAGAAATTTGTTTTAAAATGCTTCTGCCCTGGCAAAGAGTAGAAAAACAAGATGGTAATTGCAAAAGATTCCAAAGTATTCAATCTGCACCTGGGAGGATAAAGTCATGAAGTTGAGAGAGTTTTTTCACTCAGAATTTCAGGAGAGTGAAGTCACTTGTTCAGAATAAGTTCCTGGCATTAGAAAAGAACAAATGTAATTGAGGGATTTGCCAAATAATCTCCAAGAAGGCAATTACTGGAAAAATAAAATCTATGCTGCTCCACACATATGGTGCTAACAAATGGTAGTGAATAGTTATGAAGTGTTGTGGGAGGGGATGGTTAATTTACATAACTTGGAGTTCGGGAGAAGAAGGAAGAAGGGAGGGTAGAAAATAAATAATGGATACGATGGAAATGCACAAGATAAATGGCTGGAGAGAGGTAACACAGAACCCCAGAATGTATTTAGGCAAAAGGAAGAGGAAGACAAGTAAAAAAAACTCCAGAATGCAAAACCAAATGAAAAGTCTCTAGAGGGAACTTGAAATAATAATAGAAGAGTATAAGTCAAAATGCATTCTAGAAAAGACTACAGGCCATTTCAGCACAATGTACATGGTTACCAGTTCTGGGTGTATTAGTCAATGTATTTAATTATATGCAATTAAGTCATCAATAGGCTTTAATAATTCAACAGATGATCAAGAATTATATAAATGTGTACATGCATGAATTTTAATTTAATATGTAATTATTTTACATGTATGTTCAACTTCTAAATTATGTATTTCTTACTTTGGCACCTGGCATAATTGTTTTGTGTTCCTGGGCACATGTCCTATCAAGCATGGAAACTAAAAATCTGATAGAACAGCAGGGAAAACCTCAAGCTAAAATTATACTATAGATAAGCCACAGTAAATGAGACACATGCTTTTAAAAATTGAATTTATGCATTATAAACCAATTATAAGTGAATCAACTTGATTCATAATAAATACAAGTTTTGTTGGTGTGTTTTATTTCATTATTACTTGAGAACAGATGTTCCCATCATTGGGTCACCTTTATTTCTCAGCAGAAATTGCCACTTTTCATTTTAAGGGTGATAGAAAACTGAGAATGAATCCAACTGCCACCGACTCTTTATTTCTGTCACATGTAAAAGGGCATCTCTGCCTATTTTACCTTATTTTCTCCCTGCAAACTGAGTTACTGATATCAGAGATTAATCTAACATGAATATATAAATGATTTCTAGAAATCATATTGCCTCTACTGGCAAGTTAGTCATTTTTCTGTTTTAAATTTTATCTCAATCTTAATATCTCCCTTGATTTTTCTCAGTTTTAACCCATGACTGTTTCCAAGTTTGTGAAAATTTTAGAGGAAGAATTCTACGGTAATTGATGGTTTACTGATAGTCAAGGGAGAAGAATCAGTAGATTCAGTTCTACTGTGTAATGGACTGAAGAGAGAACAGTCCACTTGGTGACATAAAGAATTCCAAAAGAAAACATTTGGAAACAGTTATAGAAAGAAACCCCCTTCTGGGTAGTGATGAACCTTCTACCATGTAGTTGGAAAAGACTTGGCCATTGTTGGGTTTGCAAAATTCAGAGCATGGGAAGACAAACATAGTCTGGATGAAACCAGAGCACCAAGAGATGAAGAGAGACACACAGAGATTCAGCTGCACCATATCCAACCAACACAGTATTGTTAGAAGTAATGGGCAAATTAAACCCCAAAGAAAGGGAAACATGCTTATTTACTCTCACTTTTCCCATCATTTGGATCACTTTGTCTCCAACCCTGCCTTCTAAAGTCATGTACAACTATGCTGACTTGGCTCTCTGATATCTCCTGGCAATTCTAGGGCAAAGGCTGCAGTTATCTCCATGCTCGCACCCTGATGGAGAAGCTGTCATTAACTATTCTTATTGAAGTCTTTCTAAAGGATAGGCTAATAGGCAGAAATTGAATAACTGGGAAGAGAAAAAGCTTACCTCTCACTTGTAACAAGACCCATCTAAAAAGACTTGTGCTTTAGTATTCCTAAATGTATGTTATTTTCTTCCAAAGAAAACTCATCTAACTGTATAAGCTACAGACTACAAAACCAAAGTTCACCTACCCATAGATGAAGAATTTACAACACCTTTAGTTCAAAATTATCTTATAGGTTGCATGTATCTTCCAATATTGCAAGAATGACTTCCTCTGTTAATGTTCTTTAAAAATTGTCATCTGAAAGAGGGGAATTGCCATCTACATTTGCATTTTGCATCCAATTTACCCCTTCATAAAAGGACAATAATATAAATTTCCTGGTAAGATACTGGTTAAAATAAATAGAAAGTACATAGTCCCTTGCTTAGGAGGAAGGTGGAATCAAATGTGAATGGTAATATTATTGTTTTATTTTGAAATGTTTGCAAAGATAAAAATCTCAGATATTCTTAAGGTCAGATGAATACTTTATAAGCATTAGACTAAGTCTTCTGCATTACCAATTGATGCCTCTGTACCCATAACTTCCTCTAGCACTACATAAGTTGATAATGTTTTCTTTAAAAGTTCCATAGTCATTCATAGTCATTACTGATGTAGCCCAACAAGAGTGACATACTTACTGATGTCTTAGTCTCCTTAGAGCACTATTTGGCACCCATTTAGCAAAGACAAATCAGTACTTTAAAATGAGTAGTGGTTGCAATGCTGCATCTCAGCAATTCCAAAGGCTGAGGCAGAAGTATTCCAAGTTCAAGGCCAGCCTCCGCAACTTCACAAGACAGGATCAGAAAATAAAAAAGGCCGTGGATGGAGTTCAGTGGTATAGTACCCCTGAGTTTTATCACCATATCAGGAAAAATAAATTAATTAAAATTAAAAAATGAAATTAGTGGATAAGTAAAAGGCACAAAAGTAAATGAATCTCAATTATTCTATGCTTGATTCTCATCTTTTAAAATATGTTGAATTAACTCAATCACTAGATTAAAAAAATTCTGTTAAGGTGGAGTGCTAAGAAATAATTATCTTAAATAAAAGTTTGGTATTTGTTTTCCCTTAAGCAGAAAAATGTCGCCCAAGTTTTCTAACAATAAACCCCATATTTTGTTTTGCAAACTTTAGATGTCAGATATCTTCATTTTTTGAAAGCAGGAATGAGATGGTGCTTGAGTTTTTATATTACATCTTTTCTGAGTTAGTGCTTTGTGTGTAGCAGATACTCTGTGTAGTTTTTAAAATGTGAAGTATGATGTATGTAGTAATTTGTACACATTGTAAGTGTAAAATCTGAAAAAGTTTAGGTATCTACAGCCATATGTTGCTTAATGACAGAAGGTGTTGTTAGAAGGTTTCTCCATTGTGTACATACAATAGAGTGCCCTTATACAAACCAAGAATGCAACAGTATTACCAGGCAATAAAATCCTGGGGGACCACACTTTTATATGTGTTCTCTCATCAAACATCTTTATGTGGCATGTGACTGTATTTTCACTTGGTGACTGCCACAAAGATCGAGAGAGAATCGCCTCACATTATCATCACTCATGTATCTGGGATTTTGATTAGAAATGCATTGTAACTATAGGACAGTTTAAGGAAAACCAGTCTCTTAATGTTTAGTACATGCATGGAAGAACTTTTCCATTCACATGTTCTCATTCTCTCTATATTCTTATATTTAAAGCTTGTTCCCTATGAATGGAAGATAGTAAGGTCTTGTTTGTTTATACATTCTGAAAATATCTGTATTTAAATGGTCACTTATAGTTGATGTAATTAAAAATACACCTGGATCTTATATTTAGCATCATGTTATTCATTTCTATGTGGTCCATTTGTACTTTGTTCATGAATCCCTAATTTCTTAATAGTTTTCTATCAAGCAACATTTATAATTCAAATGTATTTTCTCTATTACATATTTGTTACACATATTTGTATGATTTATTTCATTGAATAATAAAATATAAGTTATTCAACATAGCCAACTACCTGGTACCTTAATATTCATGCTGAACCATTATTTGAGTTCAGATTTTGGTGCATGCTTTTCAACCATGAAATTAAACAAAGAACTTCAATGTAAAAGTCGAGTTCTCTAGGATAACCAACTTGATCTGGCCGCTTTTAATATCAGCTTTGAATTTGGGCATGCTTTGCAATTGCTTAACGCTGTTTTGCTATTCTATGTGAGAAACTCCTTTTAGTTTTTATGTTTGTGCATCTTGGTCTATGTCATGATATACTTTGCAAGTTCTCTGGAAATTTTGTACTATATATTTGGTGTTCAGGGTGGGAAATGAGAGGAATTAATAAGTGATTATTATATTTCAAAACTTCCCAGAATGCTTTCTAATGATCTGAAAGAGTTTTGGTTCATTTAGATTCAGCTACTGTGAACTCGAATGTTATAAGAAGGTCTTCAAGTACCTAGTTTTTCTGAAAGCTACTTCAGTATTCCTGTAGTTTCCATTATTCCATTGGTGTCCAGTAACGACCCCCAAGTATGGCCAGTGATGAGATATGGAGACAGCTCCAGAGAAGTGAAACTTTTACTCAATTTTTATCAGTTTTCCATTAGTTTTACAGCGAAGTAAACTGGCCTTAGAATAGCAGATCTGCCTGTAATTCCCTATCAGTTCTGTTTGCTGTTATGTTAAGGTACGACAAAATATGTTTAATGGCAACAATTTGTGCATATATTATAAAAACCTATTCTACTTAAGTAGAAAATAAACTCTTTTTTAAGACAGCCAGTCTGTATTATTCTGTTATGGCAGGCCTACAAAACTAATACAGATTCTAATTTTTCTACTACTTAATAAATAAGTTATAGAAAATATAACCAATTTTATCACACATGCCTGGAAGAACTAACATGAAATTTAAGATACTCATTATAAAATATTAGGAGTCAATAAATATTAAAGTCTTAATACTAGATATGGTTATTTGTTTTTAAAAAATTGTGAGAAAAATCATGATCATTCATTTTTCAAAATTAAACAATATAGATAACAGAAAATATGGCCTTCTTTTTCTCTGTGGAAATAAAGCTCCATGGCCAGTTATGTTGTATTCAGCAAAACAGTATGCTTCAGTCAGATGGATATTAATAGATATGATATAAACATAGGTCGGGGTCACTGACTGAGATTACAGCTTAAAGGCTAAGATAGGAGGATCACAAGTTTGCAAACACCATTAGATACTTAGCAAGGCTCTAGGAAAGGTAGTGAGACCCTGTTGCAAAATAAAAAATAAAATAAAATGGGCTTGAAATGAAGCTCAGTGGTAAAGAGCTCCTTGGTTCAATCTGCAGTAAAACATCATCATCATCATAGTAACAATAAACAACAATAAAAAACAACAACAATAATAAACAGCTTTTAATTGTGCTTGTGCATTGGGACACTTGAGAATCTGTAGGGCATGAGAACATTGCTCCCTTCATGAATCTTTGGAGGCACTAACATGGATCAGACTCTGTGCTCTTTTGATTTTTTTTCCTGAGTTTTTGCATATTTTCACACTTAACCACTCTATTGAATCTGTAGATTTTCCTCTTTAATTGCATTTGACTTTTCTGAATAGAAAACGTTGCTTTCTTGATCTATCCTGTGCAAAAATCACAGAAATATTAGATTTTCCCTCTCTTCCTTCTTCCCTTCTTTCCTTTTCCTCCTCTCTTCACCTGCATACTCTTCCCCTTTTACTCTTCTTCTTTCTCCCTTATTTCCTCCTTGCTTCCTTCCTTCCTTCTTTCTTCTGTATCTATATATTCTAGTGGACAAATCAGGAAATCAGTGAAATGATAAAAGGTAAAGAAATTAATAATAAAATTTGAGATAAAAAATTTAGAAGTTAATATCTTTACTTATTGAGATTTTCTCATATTGCTAAAGAATTTAATTAGTAAAGGGTAACTTCTTTGTCAGAATTCCCATTTGAAACAAATATTTGAAAGGTATATTTCTGTAAAGCCAATTTATGTTATTTTATGTATTTGGGAATGAACATTAAGAACATTAGCAAATTATTTAAAATATAATTGTCCTAAAGTTACCCTGGTTTTAAAGACTTTTTGAGGTCTTATCATAATGAACTGCATATGTATTTTTCTTATTATTATTTTATCTATTATTTAAGCTCAGGAAATTAAAACTTAAGCTATATGATGATAAAATATCTCAAACTTTGTAGAATACTTGATTGCAGAAATAATAAGTTAAAATGACTTCCTGAGAGTATGATCTCCTTCCATCCTCCTAGATATGACATATTCTCTTCAGCGTTATATCATCTATTCATAATCAAGCAAAACTAGAGTCCCAGTGAAAGAAAACTAAGTGCCTTTGCATATAAACTATACCACTGCCAAGAGACAAACATTTCTAAAATCCTAAATTTTTGGCACGTTTGTTTGACATTGAAGGGTTATGGAAAACAATATTCCTATGAGACAGCTCCCCAAGAAAAATGGAGGGATGGTGTGGCTTGGAAAGAGGGAGGAGAGATTTGGTCAAACATTAAACTTCTCCCAGAGCATTCTTTCCTGATAACAATGGGCCCTGGGAGAAAGGGGCAGACACTGAATGCTGGGCCCTAAACCTTGACCTTCCCCCCAAGGCAAATTAGTCCTGAATGACAATGGGTAAGATTTGAGTGCTCATCCCTCAGGGCCTGGTTTTAACCTGAACAACTAGTCCCTGACACTTAAAACTGCACATACACAGCTTCCAATGATTACATCATTGCACCCTATGAAAGCAAAATCCCCTCTGTAACTGAGAGTCATTTTCACATTCAGAAAATGGGTCCCAAGGGTGCCAGAATCCAGGAAGGAAGAAAGGTTTCTCTGAATTCATTGATGTCTTTTCCCCCTCCATTTGCATTTACAGACATATCCACAAAATGCTTTGTATGTACTTGGGGTCAGAAATAAATATTAATGTTCTATCATCAGTTTGAACCTATCTTAATGATTTTTATTCTTCCATTAATAATGGAGTGGCTTCAAGTCTGTACAGATTCACAACAAGGCTCAGGCTTAAAAACTATCACAAGATAACTGGAGGATATGGAGTCTATTTTCATATTCTCTTTCTTACCTAAAGTAAGTTAAAATTAACAAATTAAATTAGTTTTCTGAGAATTAAAGAGAACATCCTGCTGTGGAATTAGGGTACATAAAATATGCTGCCATTGGAAAACACTGGTTTACACAAGAGAGATATCTTTCTTGATTAAACCAAGCTTTTCCACATAACAGGTCATGTCATATGGTTTACTGGGTCACTCTCACATAAGCAATGACTGGGCAATCTATGGCTCTTTCATTTTGCTCTTTCACTGTCCTGGTCTCCTTGGCAGACTCAAAGAATGCCTCCATCAGGATGACTAAGGAAACAAACGAATTCACAAGACTCTCAGTGTGTTTCCAGGGCCAGGCCTGGAAATGATGTGACACTTTACCTAACCCTCTCTTGCATGATGTCAATCATATGGCCTAATTATTTGCAAGGGAGGCTGGAAATAGAAACATATATTTAGGTACAGTAATACTCTTTGCCATGGCTTCCTCAGTTTTGGCACATAAGTAAACAACAAGCATGTCACAATGGAGATGGAAATTGAGAAAATAAAAAAAAGACAATGTCTACTGTATACCAACATACCAATAGGGGCAGATGTGCCTGGTTTTTAGAGTTAGGACAAACCTTAGCCTTCAACTAGACCAAATTATGCATGGTCTATCTACATATGGTAAATACTATTCCATTGCTGATTTAAAGACAGACCCAAACTAAATCTGTAACCTGACCTTGAATGCTGGTCTCTAGCATTCCTGCTCCTTTGTTCTTCCTTGAGAAGAAATATCATTGGTAAGTTAAAAGCATCAATGATGAAACTGGTATAAATCCTAAATTGTTTAGTTTTAATAAATGGGCATAAGAATAACAATTTTCCTTACATATGTTTGTTATGAGAAATAAATAAAATAAGGACAGGGTCACTAGATTATGTTGTGGTTCACAATAAGCACTCAATAAATATCTGTAAATATTAATATTTCTACATATTTAAGTATCTATCATTATACCCATTTATAAGAACTTAATTTTAAAATCCCTTAAAAAGATGTAATATTCTCTGATTTATGTATTTAAAAAATATTAACTCATAACCATTTCATTGACAGCCAGAGCAATGTTATATTGGTTTATGTGGGTAACTGGTTAAATAGTTATGATTATTTATTCCTATAATTGCTTCAACAATTTGTTCAAATGGCCAAAGGATTGTGAAGTTATTAAATATAAAGACTTACACATGGAATGAATATCATGCAATTAGTATTTTCCAAAATATGGAGATTCTGTAGTAGGAAAAGTCTTTTTCTTAATAATTATGAACTAAGGAAATGCTGAACTCCATTGCTGGGTTCCCTTATTAATCACATCATAGTTGTACATGATTTCTTAATAGACTCTGGCACACCATGCTATTCAATAAGGGCCATGAGAGGCCTTTCCAGAAGTGAACATCAAAAGAACTTTTAAAACAGTAAATAAGCAGAAATCCATAAAAGAAAGATGATGCAAGAGTCAGACAAATTAGATTTTGAAATATGACTTCTGTATGTCTTAGTTTTGTGCTGTTGTGATTGTTAGAGTTTATGTACTTATTTTGCTTTTCTTTGAAATAGGTCTAACAATGTATTCTAAGTGCTGTTTTGTAAAAATCAAATGATTTTATTTTTTCTAGGATCATGTTATTAACATTAAAACAAGTCAAAAATTAAAATCAATCATACCACAGATAGCATGTCATATTTTAATTGATAATGTTTATTTTTGTTTCTTAAAGGTACATGAAATAATATATGGTATGTAACTGAAGTCCTTGAGCAAATAGTGTGTATTTCGTACTCAATGGGGGCATCAGTTTTATTTCTCTCATTTTCTTCCATTTTCTCCATATCAAAAATTATTTGGTCATGTAGAAGCATATCTATCTAAGAGTAAATAAAGAATAATAAGCAGCCAAGAAAATTACCGAGAATGAAATTTAATGAGAAAATTTAAGCTGTGCAGCAAAGATATTTGGATTTGAGTTATAAAGACAATTAAGTGTAGCATAGATGGAATATCTGTTGGTCTTTTCACATCACCCCACATGTGATGAAATCCTAAATCCCACCATGATGTATTAGGAGGTGTAGTCTACACTAAAGAGGCCTTTCTCCAGAATGTGCAACTATGCCATCACCTGAGTTCAGGCTTGTAGCCTCCAGAACAGTGAGAAATGCTCTTGTTCAAAAGTCATGCAGTCTATAGTATGTTTTTTTTGCAGCTTGAATAGACTTATTTTTTTAACTTGTGGTGTGTGTGTGTGTGTGTGTGTGTGTGTAAGACATTTCCACAAAGTCTCACCCAGGCCTGCCTCAAATTTTTTTCTTTTTCTTTTTGTATTTATTTATTTCTTTATTTTGATACCAGAGATTGAACCCAGGTGCACTATTTATCCCCTATCACTACCAAGATGCATACATTAGAGAATCTATGATGAAGATGAAAATATTTGTTTTACATGTCACTGTATATTAGAAAAAAATAAAAAGTCTAATGATAGTAAAATAATTTACTTTCTAGAGATTTTTATAGATTTTTATTTTATAGAATGAAATTCAATAAGTGAAATAGATACTGATATTCAAACATACTCAAATGTCCTAGCTCAGATTCAAGAAATGATAATTTCAAATTCATTCTCTGCAAGAAACTTGATGATTCAGAAATGTTGCAGCCATCGATTTTTAAATCCTTTCAGAGTTTCCATATTTTTTCTTCATATAGTTTTCCCTGTCCCCAAAGAGCCTCTCCTGGTTGCTCCACTGCTTACTGCTGCCTAATCACGTTGGACTCCTTCCATCCCTTGAATTTGTCACATTCCATCTACTACAAAATGTTTTGCCCTGTATTTTTCCTCTTGTCTAGTTATTTCCTACTCTTCCTCTATACCTGATTTTTCTTCCTCAGAATGACCATCTGTACCACCTGCTCTACTAAGTCAAATATTATACATTCTCACAGTTCCCTATATTCTCCCTTTAAATTTTTAAGAAAAAATGATTTGTGAAAGATGTTTTAATGGCTATTTGCCCCACTCTAAAATAAAATCTATAAAGGGAGGGATATTATTTATTTTTGTATGTATTTTATTCTTACTCTAATACATGACTATGCACATGTGTATGCACCCACCCACAAATGCGCAAAGGTTTTATACAATCAATTATGCAAAATTATGGTATTATTTTTCACATCCAAGCTACTAAGGTATTTTATTTGGTTTTCCATTACTTTTTTTTTTGAGAACCCATCCAGCTTAACTGCCTCCACTTTCAAAAAGCCCATTTCCCTGTAAGATGGGAACACATCTTCCTTGTTAAACCAAGCACCTATAAAAGAAACTGCTAATTAGGGTTCTCCCACCCCATGGATGTGGTAAGGGAAATAGAATAGCAATATAAGTGGGGAGGGATTTAAAGAGAAATGTGCATACCCTTTGCATATAACATGTTCATAACCTAAATCACATTTATTTATCATTAATTAAAAATTTGGTGGATAGGTGCAGCCACATGTAATATGTGACTTGGCAAATGGATTTTTGAAACCTCTATCTCATTTTTCAAGGATGGATGTGTAAGTATTTTGTGGGGAGGAAAGCACAAGAATAAGAAATATCAGGGGACTTGATAACCTTGGCAGTGAATAAGTAGTACCAGATGATAATAAATTAGCTTAACTTCTCAAATCTGTAAATGCGATACAGTTATATAATTACTTACTTTGGTATGACTAAAGTAAGGAAATACATTCTAAAAATCTCTTCTAAGTACAGCTTGTATTATCTGCCTGATACATAGCATATAGCCAATCCTTGACTTTGGCTCCTACATGAGGAAAAACTAATTTTCAACTTTTAACAAAGGTAATTTAAAATGTTAGCCATTGGTTTTTAAATAAACTGAAGTTTTGAAAATAAAGAATGATGAGGAAACTCTTGCCCTGCTAATAAAATATAAGAATTAAGAAAAGAGTATTGACATGAGAATAGACAAGTAGACAAATAGAACACAAATAGGGATCAAAAAATGAACTCCATGTGTAAATGAGTATGTGATTTTTTAAAAGGTATTTCTAACAAGTGGGAAAAGATGGACTATTCAGTTAATGCATTGGGAAACTCTAGAGTTATCTGCTATAGATTGACTCTTGAATGTTACCTAACAGCTTATGTAGTAAAGGCTTTGTCCCGAGCTGTGGTGCTATTGGGGGATACTAGAACTTTTAGAAGGTAGAGTCTACTATAAGGAAGTCAAGCTACTGGGGCATGCCCTTGAAGAATATATTGGAACCTCAACCTCCTTTTTCAATCTTTCTTTCCTGGCCATCTTGAGATGAGCATCTTCCTTTGTCATGATGTATTAACTCACCACAGGCCCAAAAGCAAGGTGTTTAACCAACCACAAAGTATAACATCTGAAATTGTGAGACAAAATAAACCTTTCTTCTTTTTAAATTTAAATAAAGATGACTAACACACTATCTGACAGGTAAACTGAAAATAAATCCTTGCCTCATATTATCCACACAAATAAATTTCAGACAGATCACAGTATACACCAATATTAAGAGAAAGTGAGAAAATATTTTTATAGCTTTGGGGTTGAGGCTTCTTAAGATATAAGAAAGAGATCTTGTAGAACTTTTTGAAGGGAAAGATAGATCCTGATCTGTATTTTAAGATTACTAGAGAAGTGACTAAAATATTTCAGCAAAGGACTGATGAAATCATATTAGTTTCTAAAGGTAAATCTCTCAACAAGTGTCCTCCATACCCCCGAACAATTCAAATAATAATCTAATTTCACTTGATCTTGAGCCTTTTCTTTAACGAGTTAAATAACCCAGACAAGTGTGTTCTCCATTTAAACATAGCTACTCCTCAAAGGTGTCCCTTAGTTGTGTTCAAAATAACCTTGAGGGAGTTGATTGACACACAAAAATTGTAGAACACTATGAAAAACACCAATACATAGAGTGCTTGCCTTGCAAGCACAAGGCCCTGAGTTCAAACCCCAGTACTGCAAAAAAAAAAAAAAAAAAACAATAAACAACTTAAATCTAGATTATGATAAACTTTTTCCCTTCAGAGAAAATGGGCTGTCTTCTCAGGGGTACCATGTAGGAAGGTGTGGACAGGAGTGTCCAAACAAAGTCTCAGCTACACTGAAAAAAAACTATCCTCCTCTCCAGGTTACAAATGAGCAGACTTCACCTGTCCTTCCACTGTGTAGGAAGAAATCTTGAGCATTGAGTTAATTCACTTTACACTAGTCATGGGGAAAGAGCTTACTCTTCACGTTTGCCTCCTCACACTAGGACAGAGATTAGTAACATATGGGCATATGCTAAATGATTATTGAACTGAGTAAAATAACTTAACAAATACCATGGTAGGAAACTTTACAAAATAAAAGATTATATTTGAGAATCAACGGATACTGATGAGTCCCCTGGATTTATTTCTTAGTACTTTATTTCCTCGGGAAATGACTTATTTTTAATGTTGATAATTAAAACACTCCATTCCATACAATAACTGTGTTCTTACAGAAATCTCTGAGAATTTAGTTAATCTAGCCCTATTTATCATAGAAATCTACAATAAATGTGTCTTTTCTAAAAGCTGAAGCACTGGAGCCAGCTCACTCCAGTTTGGGATGGCCAGATGTGCCAAATTCTCCTACCTCCTAAACTGGTGGTGTTACTTTAGGAGCTTCATATTGGCAACGATGGGCATATTCTCCCACAAGAAACTAGCACACAATGCACCAGGGCCTGGGGGTCCCTCCTCCCATCCCAGGAACCAGGGGTTGGTTGTTTTCTAATATGCCATTCCTTTGAAACCTCTGTCCCACCCCACCAAAAAAAAAAAGAAAGAAAATATAAAAATCAACAGTAGCACATTAAAATAACTGTTAAACTTCTATGTGTGCGGGTTGAAGTGATTTAGAGCTACATGTAAAATTTATGAGAAAAAGTGAAATTCTGCTATTCTCATCTCCATTTTGCAATTCATTGATTCAGTAAGTCATTAAACCAATGCACTTATTGGTGCATTCAGCAGACAACTATAAGTTGGGAAGCATGCAGTCTGGATGACCATCAGTAGTAATTCTAACACCTGCACTTATAATCACAACACAAGCTCTTGATTCATTCCACAGCAATCTACTGTTCTATTATCCCAAAAACACCCTTGTGATGCAGGTAAGATAACAATCTACATATTGATAAAAGCAGTATGTACCACAGCAATAAGAACAACCTTTAGGGGTGCTAGTTATGTGCCAGGTCTAATGTGCTTGAACCCTTACTCATCAATGATGACCAGAAAAACAGGTACAAGGATTCTCCTCCCACTCCATGGAGAGGGAAATGGGGGACTGGGAAGAAAACACATGGTGGCAAGGGTAAAGAAGTAGATGGAAGAAAACCCAACAACAGCCCCACTGCAGGCCTGGAGAGTAACCAGCGTTGACTAGAGCAGGAGAATGGAAGACTTCTGGATTGGCATTAATAATATCATTGAAGCATGCTCACATCCTATACTCATATAACAAAAGTTATTCTCTTAGAAGTATAAGAAAAGATATTTTTAAGAGATAAAGTCTTCCATAGTAGAAAATAAATTTTACAAGTGAAAAAGCAAAACATTAGCAATCTAAGTCTGCTATTTAGAAAGATGGAAATAAATAACAAAAATGTCTGAATAGTTGGAAATGATGCGTCTTAGAACTTTCAGGAATAGAAATTGGGGAGGGCAGGTGTGTGCTGAGGACTGCTACTCTTATCATAACCATGGGGAATTATGTGACTTTCTTAATGGCAGACATTCATTACTTTTAAACAATTATACAAGAAAATATAAATAGATAAAAATGGAGAAGGACCTCACAATTCTAGAAGCATAGAGAAAAGATAAATAATGGAACAAACACTACAAAAAAAAAGTTCAGGTCAAATAACAACTCATTCTCATATTTGTTTCTTTTGAGGTGATCTACGAGTTAGAAACTGTGTCTAAGTGACTCAAGTTTGCCTTCTAGATAAGCTACTTGTTAAGGAAGACAGAACATGATAGAGTAAACATGTGGCACCCTCATGTCCAGGCCACCCCACCCATACGGCCAAGAGTAAGCCTGACACAGAGCAACCTCAACAATCATTTCTGAGGTTTTAAAACTAAGGCCACCCAGCACTGTGCCTAACCCATGGCAGAGGTGACACTGTTTTTTTTCCTTTCCCCTTCTTTCCTTCTAGAAGCCTAACCATTGTATGAGCCAAAACATAGGCATTATACAAGCTTAAAAACTCACGGGTGATATAGGAATGTAAACACTGGGGAAATCATATTTAAAAACAAAACAGAGGGGATGTATCTGGGCAGTGCTTCATCAGGACTGTACCTCAGTGGAGAAACAGACAGATTGCCCAGTTGGAGCTGAATAAGTTGAAGGACACTCACAGCAGTGAAGATGAACAAAGTAGTAAGAAGCTCAAGATAAATGCAATTATGCCCATAATTTCCTATTTTTGCCTCAGAAAAAAAAATATACCAATCATTTGACTGTTCCAAAATCAAATGCTAAGGGGCCACATGTTAGCTGTTTACATGAGATTCCTTTTGGAAGAGCAGGTGATTCAAGTCAGCAGCCAGGTCCAGAAACATCAGTATCTCCACAGAGGACAGGGACAGAGGAAGTAGGTGGAGAAGGAACACTGCTTCTTAGGTAGGGTACAGAACTTTCCACAGGAGGAAAGCTTAGGGGGACTGGGGACTAGGGATTGTGTGAGAAGCCAGGGAAGACTGCTGTCCCCACAGGTGGCCAGCATATGCCAGCATCAGATCAACTTCTGTCCCAAGACAAGATGGAGGCACTCTTCCTCTGGGGATGGTATCACATGTAGAGGCTAAAAGTGGCTTCATGGAGGGCAAAAAAGCATCTTAGAAAATACAATGGCTTCTGACCAAGTACCCCCAATATATAAAAACATATACATTATATAAATATATATATATATGTAGCATTAAAGTTTCATAAAATGCAGATATTAGGAGAATAAAGTCAAAAAGCCTTAGTTGTGGGGCAATAATTAAAAAAAATCCAGTTGAGAAACACTGAATTCAAAGAAAATGCAAAAGGAAAACTATGGTTAGAGAACAGTGGAATATAAATAGATAAAAATGGAGAAGGACCTCACAATTCTAGAAGCATAGAGCATTTTGTCTTCAAAAAACAATTTTAAAATTAATATCAGACATCTCAATACTATACACCAAAATGTTCCTTTGAAATGATAGGAAAAACACTAGATATACTCAATTCAAGCTGCCCTAGCATCTACATCACATTTTATTTAAACACAACATAGCTTCTGCTCAGTAAATTCCTCCATTCCAAACCCAAATATCAGGAAGTACAGCTCATGACCATTATAAATCTGATTTAACCTCACACTTTTATATCATTCCAGAAAAATATCTTCCTACTTTCCACATACTGACTTTGGAGCCACATATGTATAAATAGTTTTCTATTTTGATTCAGAGTCCAAAGGTTTTCACATAGTCATGTGGGATGGGAAAAATTCATGCCTAATCAAGGTCTCATGCCTTGTAGAAAACAGTTCAGTCTATGTTTCAGGAAAACAATTCTCAGAGTGTTAAAAATTGTGTGTTTGGAATTCCTTGGTCCCTGGACTCCAACAAAACAATGGCTCCAGTGAATACCTTCTACCCAAACAACTTCAGAAGATCTACAGAACTGGAGATGGTGACTATGTCCACATCGACATCCTTCAAACAATATTTACTGATTACATTATTATTTTTATAGCTAATTCTCAACAGTAAGAAAAATTAGTTGATCCTGTAAATCCACCTCTCAATCTCCCTGAGGGCAAAGTCCTGCTTCTTTCCCAGCACTCTTTCTCCAGGGAGGAGTGGCATCCTGGCATTGGCTGCTACTCTATAATTATTTGATGAAAACAAAAATAAAATGCATTATTTCCAAGTATGTTTAGAACTATTTCAAAGTTTGAAATTTTAATATGAGAAATCTGATAAAAGTATATTTTGTTACTATAAAGCATCTCAGAATAACTGAAGTACCACAAATCCTATATGCCAACTCTACTAAAGTTCTCCAGAGGACAGAATCAAGGGAATGTATAAGATAACAGATAATTCTGAGGGGATATATGGATTGGCTTACAGGATCAGGGCTGGAGGGTTCCACCACTGCCATCTGCAAGCTGAAGACCCAGGAAACCAGAAACTTCTTAGTCCAGGAACCTGGAACCTCAGAGGAAGAGGAGCCAGGGAGGCAGTGTGGTCCAGGCTGAAGTCCTGGAAGCCCAGGAGAGTCACCAGTGACAGTGTGCATGCACAGGCTGATGAAGGAGCTGAGTGCATAGCAGTTCTCAGTTGTGTCTCAGGGACTGGGCAGGCAAAGGCAGGAGGTAGTTTTCCTAATTTGTGAAATAGAATTTTAAATTCAGCAAAACCCTGCTTCATCTTTTTTTCCTTTCCTTTTTAAATTTTTTTTTAGTTGTTGATAGATCTTTATTTATTCATTTGTATGTGGTGCAGAGAATCAAACCCAGTCCCTCACATATGCTAGGCAAGCAATCTACCACTGAGCCACAACCCCAGTCCCTTCCTTTCCTTTTAATACATATGTTCATAATTAGGTAAATAAGCATTTTTGGAAACAAAAGTTTTAAAAGTTGAGCAGCAATGAATTTGGTTTGAAAGACCAAAAATTTCTGCCAGCTAGGGAGCCATGTCAGCTCCCTCAGAAGGTATGAGTTTGGTTCTCTTGTATTTACTTCTAATGGAAAAATAGCATCACTGGAAACAAAGCCAGGCAAACTAACGTACATCTGATTGACTGTGCTAATTTATTTCATTACTCTTCATATCTATAATCTTAAATCCATTCTGTATAATTGGATTAGTGATAATTTTAGTATAGATGCACACCTGTTTCCCTCTTTCAAAAACAGAAATGTCCTGAGGGGTCCTCTGAATGAAAAACCACTATGGAGGTGGATTTGTCAGTTTTCCTTTCTGCAGTAAGAAATATAAAGTGACCCTGAACATTCACTCATTCATTCTTTATTCATTTGTTCAGTGAGTGCTTGTTGAAGGCCTCTTACATGCTGAACAGTGTTCTATAACTGGAAATTTGGCAATTGAAAACAAAAAATTAACTCCTAGTCTCACAGCTCAAATATACTTCTGCATCAACTCTAACCAGAAAATGATCTTCCATAAGTTTATCTGAAAACTGATTTTTTAGATGAGTTCGCACTTTGTTGTCTTGGCTGGTCTTGAACTTGTGGGCTCAAGAGATCACCCTGACTCAGCACACAAGTAGATGAAATGACAGGTGCAGGTTTCTGTGCCCAGCTTTGATTTTTTTTACAGCAACAATAAACATTCATCATTACTAGGGGTTATTCTTCCAAAAGTTTGAATACATACCGATTTGGAGTTGTAACAAGATTTTATTTTCAACCAATGCCTTAGATTGTAGTCACTCATCAGTCTAACCCACAACTCACATAATGTTTTATTCTTATTTTTCATATTCTTTCCTAAATTGTAGTTTTGTAAATATATTTTGTTAAATACATTTGTAAAACCATTCTTTTTATTTTGTTTATGTTCATTTATGAAACAAAAGGTAATGTACATATACGTCTGAGATAAACAGAAGAATATGAACACATTCAGAATCCAAAATATGTTACTTGTCCTTTACAGATTAAAGGACAGTGAATGCTCAAATTTCAACATAAAATCCATCAAGCTGAAAATGCATGTCATCAAATATTTTTAATCTGGCACAAAAGATGAGTGATCAATATCTCTCCATTAATCCATCACTCAGCATTACCCTGAAATCATCTAAGACTAGCTTGGATCTTCTAGGCAGTATCTTTGTCTTACTGTTACAAATCCACAATGTCTGATACAATGCCAAGAGCAGAGAAACTGCTAAATAGTGATATGCTTAACTGATAAGAAATTCAAAGCAAATATTTCTGTATTGCTAGACCATTTTAATTGAATTGAATTTTTATGCAGTTAAATCAGTCACAGATTTGGAATAAACTGTATATTTAAATATAGGAACATAGATTTATATTTCAAAGTAAGATTCATAACTCTATTATTACCCAGGTTTGTAAATAGTAAATACTACGTACATCTGTCACTATCACAAACACCTGAACACCTGAGATAAATCAACTTTATAAAGAAAAAAGATTTGTTTTGGCTCACAATTTAGGATATTTCAGTCCATGATTGATTTTTGTCCCTGTTGTTTTGGGTCTGTAGTGAGGCAGAACATCATGGAAGAAGCACAAGTTAGAGCAAACCCATCACCTCAAGACCAAGGAGCAAAGAGAGAAAGGAAGAGACCTGGTTCCTATAATTCCTTTTGAGGTCACTACCCCAATGATCTAAACATCTCCCATGAGGCTCCACCTCCTAAAGGTTCCACCACTTCCTATTAGCACCATGCTGGTTACCAAGCCTTTAGTACACAGGTCTTTGGGTGAAAGTCGAGATCCAATCTATAGAAGTATAGGAAAATATATGAGGATTATGTATCAGATTGCTAACCACAGCTGGTGCACTGAGTATTGGGCTTATAGTTTTGAAAATATACACTTAGGTAATATTTGAATTTTAGAGAAGATATATTACTTTTATAATGTGACAAGCAGAAAAAAGGCTATATTTATATATTTTATATATCAATGTGCAGATGGATCCTTTAAGGGAATGCCTATGCTTTGACTTGAGAGCAATCAACAGAAAATGCAATATGGTATCTTTAAGAAATTCACAACAAGCTGGGGTTATGATTCAGTGTGAGAGCACATACCTAGCACATGTGAAGCCTTAGGTTCGATCCTCAGCATCACAAAAAGCAAATCAGATATTGTGTCCATCTACAACTAAAAATATTTTTAAAAAGAAATGAATAGCCTGAAAGCTGAAATAATTTATGCATGTACACACACAAAAAACAAGTATGAATGTGACCACTGATAAGACTGAGATTCTGACAGTCCTGGAAGATAAAACCTTAGAGAGAAATGTCATTTCAAGCAGTCCTTGAAAAACTACTACAATGTGGATCCCTGAAGGTGTGAAAGGGCATCCCCAATAGCACCAAGACAGGTCAGAAGGTACAGTGAGTACTGAGAATTAAATGAAGGGCACCCTGAATATTTAGCCTGAACTTAAAATGTAAATCAAGCCAGGGAACACATTGAAGCTGATACAAGGCATTTAGCTGTATTATTCAAGGGATAGTGAAAGGGGATGTCAAAGAAGGCTTTCGAGAATAGGGCAAAAGTGATCAGATTTTGACTTCAATGAGTTAGACAAGAGTCTAGTTAAACAGATTATCCAGGAAACTCCAAGATAAAGAGAAAGGTAAAAAGGTACAAGTTGAGACCTTTCTTCTTAATGTGATATGAACATTCCCTGGAGGCTCATTAGAAATGCAGATTCCCAGACTCCACCCAGACCTCATGACTCACAATCTGCATTTTACTAAGGTTCTTATGTATTAGAATGCACATTAAAGTTGGAGAAGGTACTGAAATAAGGTATTGGTAGCAGGAAATAAAAGTAGTCAAGAGGGTGAGATATTTTTTGGTTAACTATTAGAATTTGGTGACTGGATAAATGTGGGAGGTCAAGGAAGGAAGTAAATCAGATTTACTCAGAAATGTTGAATGGTCATGCTATTCATAGAAATGGGAACCCCTGGAGAGGAGCAAGATGAGGAAAGGGCAAGGGAAGCTGCTCTATCCAGTGAGCAGATGGCAATGTTCCAGTAAGCAGAGGGCAATGTTCCTTCTGAAGCCAAGTGGAGAAGAGGAAATGCATGTGACTCACACTGCAAGGGTGTGTAAACCCAGGAAAATGGATAAAATTATAAAAGGAGAGGCAGAGTGCAGGGGAGGGTGAAACAAGAAGGAAGTATTGGCCAGCACCACACCAGATAAGAGATGGGAGTGGGAAGCTGGGGAGGAGAAAGACAGGAGAGAGGAGACTCCAGAGGCAGGATGTTCCAGAAATGAAGGTAGTTGAGAGAGATTCCCTGGATACTACAGGGGCAGCCAAGAATGGGCTACTGATTCTGCAATTCCGGTTACAAGTCACTTCCAAGAGTAGTTCCTGTGAGCACCATATGGAAGCCAGATGTCAAGGGTTCAGTGTTGGAGAACAATGGAATTAAGGAGGCAGAATACTCTTCCCTGAATGTAACCAAAAATGTTAAGAATGAACATGAAAATCTGAAAGTGCACATACAATCAAGCTGAATTACATTTTTTTAAGAAGGTACAGGGCATTTGTATTTCAACGAATCTCATATGCAAACAAATTAGATACCTTTTTTTGAACATAATATTATCTTGAATATAGAGAGTGTAAAATATTAACAATAGAATTCATTTTGCTCCTGACACACAAAAAATAATATTTTAAAGAAAGAGTAAAGAAAATACATCAGATGAACAACGCATTAATTTTTAGTCAACAATATCTCCATATACTTTCCTCTGCTCCTTACCTTGGCTTAGGTCATGTTCATTAAAAATGTTAAAATATTAAGGCTTTTAGATAATGCACTGACAGGAAATTAAAGGAGAACCTTTATTTTAAAACACTTAGGTGAAATCCACAAACCTATTGTCTGAATCACCTTTACACTATCAAAATGTAAAGGGTTCGTGTGTGTGTGTGTGTGTGTGTTTGTGTGGAAGAAAGTTGAGAGGTATTCTCATCCTGACTCTGAGAATTATAAGGAAACCAAAGGAGTACAGTGAGTAAAAATTAAATTTTTGGCTCAGTACAGAGAAGATCTGCTCCTCACTACTCTGTGAAAATGGAATGAGCTGCCCTGTATTAACTTCTTAAAACATTCAGACCACACATTTTGAAGGACACTGATAAACTAGCAAAGAAGAACTTGTTCATTAATGACATCTGCAAGTGTCTAAATGGAGGTGTGACAAAGGATATGCCCACCTCCCAAAGACAAGAGCCCATGGCTGCCACACATGGCAACATATGTGGTTAAGGTGAGTCTTTAGAGACAAAGCCTATCCTGGATTTTCTGGGTGGAATCTTGATACCATCACATGTCTCAAAGAGGACACACAAAGAGGAGGCAGCATGACCACACAGGCAGAGAAAAGGAGGTGGTCACAGACAAGGAATGCTACCTGAGAGGATGAGGCAAGAGGATTCTGAGTGTCAGGTCTGCATGGGCAATAGACAAGACCCTATCTCAAAAATAAAGGAATGCAGACAGCCACCAAAACCTGGCCAAAGTGAGGAGGAATTTTCTCTCCTCCACACCTCCTCTGCACGAGTGTAGAAGAAAATATGTTCCCACTGGCACCACCTTGATCTCAGACCTCTGGTTCCAGAATTATAAATAACTTCTGTTGTTTTAAACCCTAGGGTCTTAATATGATATCTATCATTCCCTTCTAAGTCTGAGATGTATTGAGCTGCTCTTGCCTCATGCCGATCACATGTCCCTGGAAGGCAGAGTCCTGGACTACCTTTCCTACGCATTCAAACCAGCATCCAGTGTGCCTGGCACATGGATGCAATGGCAAGAAACTTTTATGACAAAGATATACATCCAAGTGATAAGAGCAGAGGGATCAGATGAATGAATTGCCACATTCGGCTCTAAGAAGTATTTATTCAAGAGTACTTATCATACTCTCCCATAAACTCAACTTTGGAGAAAATCAATAAAAATATTACTATGAGTTAACATTTCATTTTAAAGAGAGGAGACACCACCAGCATTCAGAGGGAGATGTGGCTCTTACCTGCCTACTCAGATGGGTCATCAGTTTCTAGATCAAATGGATCAAGTGATTGAAAGTGACTTACTTCAGCAAAAGCAGAGTGGTAGCTGCACTTGGGAAGGCTGGAAAGGGTGGCGGGTCCCTGTGAGATGGAATGGACATGGGGGTAGGGTGAAAAGAAGGGAGGGTTTCATGCATGGAAGCACCACAACCATGACAGTTTCCTGTAGGCTCTCTTTGCAAAAGACCTCACATGTGTCATGCTTTAGGGCACATGTGGGAATCACAGGCAAAGAAGGAAGGACACCATATATTAACACTTCTGTCCATGTCAATGCTTTCAGGGGCGTGCACATAACAAAAGTTCTGTAGACCATCCTGCTCAGAGAAAGTGGAAAACCACAGAAGTTTCTGCATTCAACAACTCTTTACAATGGATATGCATATATATGTGTGTGTACACACACGGGAATCAACACTATCATTAATATGAATCAAAGATCCAAATGACATTTGAAATTTACATGAATTCTAAATCTGTGAATTACCACTAGATGGGGTTCTCCTAGCAGAGTGCTAGATTGATGGACTTCAAATGATCATGGGCAAGAATTGACTCAGTAACTAGTTTTCTCTCTAGTCCAGATTCCATGGGTAATTCCAGTGGGAGGTATGTACTCCAGAATGACGAGTGACAAGTAAATGGTTTCCAGGGCCACAGCTCTGTGTGATAAAAAAAACTCAGCAGCAGAGCTTTAGGACATTTCACCAGCAGAAATACAGGGTCCTATAAGTAAAGACCTAGGAGCCACTCCTTCTGTAGACACTCCCTGAAACAGGTTGAATATATTTAACTTTGGTTCAACTCATCTGAATTTTACCAAAACAGCAGTAGATGGAGGACATCCAGCCTGGGTCAGAATGCCTATGCTAGCACACCCTCCTGTGGCATATTGGTGACTGAACGTAAAATGTCATGGCTGAACTGTGTGCCAGACTTCAAGTGAACAGAGGGCACAGGAAATAGACTGGGGCTGGGCCAGAACAAACAACCTGATGAGGGAAGGATTAAATCACTAGTGGATAGTCAGTAACTGAAATTACAGTGGCCAGGAGGGGTGTGGAGGATGGAAATTTGATCCTGCCAACAAGGACAGACAAGATTTTGTCAAGTGGAACTTGTCAGCACAAGACTCCAGACTGAAACAATACACAATCAGGAGTGTGGTCGGGCCTTAGGTCCTGAAATTTGTCCACAGTGGGGTTGAAGCAGACACTGAGAATAAAAGAATGGAGTTTTGATCCTGGAAAGTTCTTTGCAAGAGCAAGGCTGACTATCAAGATCACTGCTAAATCAGATTCAATGCAATTCCAATTAAAATCCCAATGATGTACCTTGCAGAAATAGAGCAAGCAATTATGAAATTCATCTGGAAGAATAAAAAACCTAGAATAGCTAATGCAATCCTCAGTAGCAAGAGCGAAGCAGGGGGTATTGCAATACCAGATCTTCAACTCTACTACAAAGCAATAGTAACAAAAACGGCATGGTATTGGTACCAAAATAGACAGGTAGATCAATGGTACAGAATAGAGGACATGGACACAAACCCAAATAAATACAATTTTCTCATACTAGACAAAGGTTCCAACAATATGCAATGGAGAAAAGATAGCCTCTTCAACAAATGGTGCTGGGAAAACTGGAAAACTATATGCAATAGAATGAAATTAAACCCCTATCTCTCGCCCTACACAAAACTCAACTCAAAATGGATCAAGGACCTCGGAATCAGACCAGAGACCCTGCATCTTATAGAAGAAAAAGTAGGTCCAAATCTTCAACTTGTTGGCTCAGGATCAGATTTCCTTAACAGGACTCCCATAGCACAAGAAATAAAAGCAAGAATCAACAACTGGGATAGATTCAAACTTAAAAGCTTTCTCTCAGCAAAGGAAACTATCAGAAATGTGAAGAGAGAGCCTACAGAGTGGGAGAATATCTTTGCCAACCATACCTCAAATAGAGCGCTAATTTCCAGAATCTATAAAGAACTCAAAAAACTCTACACGAAGAATACAAATAATCCAATCAACAAATGGGCTAAGGAAATGAACAGACACTTCACAGAAGAAGATGTACAAGTAATCAACAGATATATGAAAAAATGTTCAACATCCCTAGTAATAAGGGAAATGCAAATCAAAACTACCCTAAGATTTCATCTCACCCCAATTAGAATGGCGATTATCAAGAATACAAGCAACAATAGGTGTTGGCGAGGATGTGGTGAAAAAGGAACACTCATACATTGCTGGTGGGGTTGCAAATTAGTGCAGCCACTCTGGAAAGCAGTGTGGAGATTCCTCAGAAAGCTTGGAATGGAAACACCATTTGACCCAGCTATCCCACTCCTTGGTCTATACCCAAAGGACTTAAAATCAGCATACTACAGAGATACAGCCACATCAATGTTCATTGCTGCTCAATTCACCATAGCCAGATTGTGGAACCAACCTAGATGCCCTTCAGTTGATGAATGGATAAAGAAACTGGCATATTTATACAATGGAATATTACTCCGCAATGAAGAATGATAAAATTATGGCATTTGTAGGCAAATGGTCGAAATTGGAGAATATCATGCTAAGTGAGATAAGCCAATCTCAAAAAACTAAAGGAGGAATGATCTCGCTGATAAGCGGATGAGGACATATAATGGGGGGTGTGAGGGGCTAGCATTAGGTTTAGGGTTAGGTTTAGAGTTAGGCTAAGGAGAGCGGCAAGAATGAAGGAAAGAAGGACTGTGTAGAGGGAAAAGAGGGGTGGGAGGGGTGGGGAGAGGGGAAAAATAAAATAAACATCATTACCCTATGTAAATGTAAAAAAAAAAAAAAAAAAAAAAAAAGATCACTGCTAAAAGTTTTTCCAGGCAAAACTTTAAGTCCAATACTAAAATTGTGAATCGAAAACATAGATAAGTCTAGTCCTATGAAATGGCAAATACAAAAAGAAGACCAAGAAATTACTAGAATTTACTAGGGTTACTCAGGCAAACCCAATTCAGGCTGGCTAGGGCCTGGAGCTCAAGCAGAGCAAGGTGGGAAGGTGGGGTTCAGAGCTCACACTGTTACATGCCAGTTTCTGTTTGTCTAACTCCTTTTTTCCACCACTGGTTTTCTCAGTGTTTGTACTGGTGTTGGTTTCAGAGGAGCAAGAACAACTGGTGAAAAGGTGGTGGTGAGGTTGAAATTCTACTCTGAAGTTCCATAAAGCTAAAAACTATGATGGGCCTTCTACGAGAACACAAGAATTTTATAGATGATAAGTTCCATGGAGCCCTTCACAGATACCATATCTAGGAAAACAGCATACATCAAATTCAACCATTATCAGGCTACTTTACTATGCTGATTAATATTAAAATAAACCTGGGAGAAGAATTCAGTTACATTTTTATTGGAACCATATATGCTTTATTAAATCATCTTCTATAAGAAAAGTCTAATTTAAATTCACAAATGCATTATATAAAAGAAAACATTTCCAATTACTCATGCATTCTTTAAAACAACATTTGGAGAATAATCTATGTGATGATATAAAATCAGACTCTGTAACTGCAGGATAGATGCATCTTTGCAGACCAAGCAAAGTCCCCATCTTCCAAATGATATACAGTTCATTCATCTCTCATTTGAAGTGGCATTACTCCATAGGTGCTTTCCACATAAACTTCCTGCACTACAAACAAGACAGCCTCTCAAAAGTTACACTGAATATGTCTAAGCCATTTAGGAGTGAGCTGGTAAATTCACCAAAATTAACAGTATTATTTGGGAAGAAAATCATGCTAGCTCAAGAAATGACAAGGTAATTTAGATAAAAAAGTACAAATACATAAGGAAATTTACTTTTATTTTAATCATCTCCTTTAATTAGGAGCTTATTAGGATGGATACAAAATTCTAGTTCTGATAATTTCACATTGTTTTACCATGTTCAATTTCATCAGGCTAAAAGCTAAAGTATGATTAAAAGAAGTTCATATTTTTGCTCACTCTAGCTTTAAATAAAAAGATTTCTGTAATACAATAATCATTATTATTAATAAGGAAGAAATAGGAAAGTAACAATCTAAAGAATTCTTAAGGTACTCATAAATAATCTTAAGGAATAAACTAATATTTTGGTATTCCCCTGCCCCAGGAAGAAAGATGAAAATGCATACTCATATATTTTTCTAATCTTTAAAACACTTTCTAAATAAATTTCAATGTGGACTTAATACAAAACTATTCTTATTACAACAATTCTTCTTTTTCTAAATGATACCAATTCCACATGTTCCTGTTCCCCAGAAATGTAATTGCCTTACATTAATTTTCCTTGCCAAAAATTATTTAAATCTATTTTCATCACAAAATCCCTTCCAAATATCAAGCCTATTTGAATTATTATCCAACGATATTAAAAAAACTGAATTTCATCATCACTATTTACTTATTCTTGTGTTATACAGAAGCTCATAATATCCAGCCTACATAAACCATCTAACTCAGACCTAAGACATGAATATTTTTCAATGTGTAAGATAAAGTTATATCTGCATATAGAAATTCCTTCTATAATAGTATGCCTTATAGCTCCACAAACACTAATTATAAAAAGAAAATTCATTAGTTATACATTCAGCTAATTGGGGTAAATCATGTAAAGAAAACAAAGGAAAAGCTATTTAGTTTCAGAAAAATGGGATGGGAACCACATGTGTTGAAATAAACATTGGAGGGAAAAGCATGTTCCTGGCATCTTGCAATACCGGCTTCCATTACAAATGGGTGCACCCAACAACACATCTATCCCATGATATTTGAAACAGAATGTACTCATTTATATGGGACCACCAAAATTCTGTCTATATATATGTATCTCTACTAGGTTCCACATCCCCCCTTCTGGAAAAGTGCATCTTCATGCACAAACTATCTTTGAAGCAAATACATGGGCAATGGTACAAAGACACGAATTAGTGAGGATGTTTCATGAAATACAATGATCTCACAATCTATAACTATTTGGATTACATAATTATAACCATGATTACATTTTTTTTCAAATACTGAACCTGAAGAAAGGCTAAAGAGGGGCAGGGAGTAGGTTGTCTTGACAGAACTCACAAATGAAATATCTGTGATAAGAAAGCAGGCAAATAAACCATAGACTTAAGAACACAACTGCTCTGATGAATACATGTTTCTACCAATGGAATATATACATTTACACTGCATAGATGAACCACCACAAGGGATGGGGGAACATATCCAAATGGATTTTCAACAGGTTCATACAACACTTCAACACAAACGGAGGACTGCATGCTTGCTATCTGTTCATAGGGATGCAATACCAAAATCCCTGCATACTCTTCACCTCCAAACTGCATGAAAAAAGAGTTGTACAAATGCATGGGCAGGCAGATCAAGATCAAATACAATACACACCTAGCCATGGGCAAGCAGATCAAGATCACATACAATACACACCCTGCCAGGAAGATACACAGAATCTACTGCTCCAGTTTTCACCCTCTAAGCTGCTACCTTTAAAAACAAGCCCCACCAGGCATTCACATGCAAGCATGGATGGGTACACAAAGGTAAAGGTACACACACACACACACACACGCAATCACCTCAGCCAGACCTCATGTTTAAGGCCTTGGATCCCTCATCAGAGGGAGAGAAATCAAACAAAGTAAGGTTGGGTGGCATGACCTCGGCTCTCTCCTGGCCATCTCTCCCGTCATTCACATCCCACTACAGGCACTTGCACGGTAAACAGGAATTTACCAACCACAGTCTAGGATCTGCACTCCCTCTGCACCTCATTGCCCTCTGGAGATTTCAGCCCCACCCCAACCCCAAGGACACAGAACAACCCCTTTGGTTCCAGCCACAATTCCCTCCTTTTAACTTCTCTAACACAAATATGTCCTACTAGCACAGAAAACACTTTCTTCTTTAGCAAGAAGATAAACCAAGAAACCATGTCATCCATCCACTATTGCCCCTGCCTTTGCTGAGCACTGGGTGGCAAAGCAGTCCTTACCTGGCAGTTGAGCTCCAGATGGCCTTCCCAGGGCAGTACTCTCCACCTCCCCAAAATTCTGGGGTCATCTAGTCCACCATCTCTTTGTCTCCTGCCTCTTGACTGACTTCAGGCAGCTGTTGTCTGCAGGATCTCAAGTCCCTGCCTGGAACTGTGCTTCAATCCATCACCTAGTCTTCCAGAAGTGCTGCTACCTGTGGGAACTAAAGAAGAGCACTGGATAAAGGATGGCATAGAACTGTCCTGTGGTGTGCAACCCTGGCTCCAAGAGAGCACCTCCCGCGGGCCACTGTGCCACATGTCATATTCAGCCTCTGGGCACTGGCTGTGGCACAGGCCCAAATGGCAAAACCCATGCTGGGAAGGGCTGCCTCCCCGACAACCCTGGTTCCCCTTCATGCCCTGGCTCTTTCTGGTCACACCTTCCCACCCCACACACACAAACACTCACTCTCCACTTACTTTGTAACCCTTCTAATTTCTGTCTCCTTTACTTAGTACTCTTTTCCTAAGGGCAACAAAAGACACTCCAAGTGGTAGGAGGGCCTGTTCCACCCCAAGAATTCCTCCTCTGCCTGGTGTTCGTGGTCCTGGCTACTGCTGCCCCACTCCTCCTCCCCTTTCTCCTAGTCTCTGGCGAGCAATGTCAGCCAGGTGGAGCCAAGAGAGGCGCTCCTGGATGACTTCGCAGTTTTGTTGGCTGCCATGTGCTCCACTGCGCAGGGGTGAAATTGGGGCGAGAGTCCACAGCCTCTTCTCTGTCTTCGCCTCGCAGGGACAGCTCGCTGATGCTGATGACTTCACTGAAGGCAGTCCTTGAGATGCCTTCCTGCCCACCAATGGGCATCTTCCACCGGGGACCTTGAGGCCGTGAGCCACCCAACAGAGTGTCAACATATTTAAATATGCGTGTGCACACACACACACGAATATGTTACATAGTAATATATATATAAGAGAAACAGAGAAACCTGAGAGAAATACCCAAAGCCCTGCATTCTGCATTCTCTTCACTTCCAAACTGCATGAAAGAAGAGTTGCACAAGTTCATGGACAGGCAGATCAAGATCAAATCCAGCACACACCTAGCCAGGAAGATAAGCAAAATCTACAGCTTCAGTTTTCACCCTCCAAGCTGCTACCTTTGAAAACAAGCAGTAATCAGCCCTGCTCTAAGGAGGCTGTGCCAGAAGAGGGCTCCAGAAAGGAGAACCACTACAATTCAGCAACCACTGCTCAGCTAGTACTGACTGGATGTGTAAAGAACACACCACCAAAGTACTTTCACCTGCTCTTCTCAAAGACCAACATTTATTTCTAGGATACTTTATGTGTAATTCAAGCCAGGGGCCGCTAAAGGAGTTTGGCTCAGATGCTGTCATAAACACCCTATGAAATCAAACAAGGGCCCCACCAGGCACTCGTGTGCAAGCGGGGATGGGCACACATAGGTAAAGGGGTAAAGGTACACACGAACACACACACAGTCTATCAGCTCAGCCAGACCTCATGTTTAATGTCTTGGATCCCTCATCAGAGGGAAAGAAATCAAAAGGAAAGTAAGTTGGGTGATGTGTCCTCGGCTCTCTCCTGGCCATCTCTTGACCCTTATTCACATCCCATTACAGGCACTTGCATGGCACACAGGAATTTCCCAACTACAGTCCAGCAACTGCAATGCCCTCTGCACCTCATCGCCTTCTGGAGTTTTCAGCCCCAGCCCAACCCCAAGTTCACGAAACAACCCCTTTCATTCCAGTCACAATTCCCTCTTTTAACTTCTCTAACAAATATATTTCCTCCTAGCACAGAAATCATTTTCCTCCTTTAGCAAGGTGATAAACCAAGCAACCATGTCATCCATCCACTATTGCCCCTGGCTTTGCTGAGTACTGGGTGGCAATGTAGTCCTTACCTGCCAGTTGAGCTCCAGGTGGCCTTCCCATGGCTGTACTCTCCACCTCCCCAAAATGTTGGGGTCCTCTGCTCCACCACCTCTTTGTCTCCTGCCTCTTGGCTGACTTCAGGTAGCTATTGCCTGTAAGGTATCAAGTCCCTGCCTGGAGCTGTGCTTCAATCCATCACCTAGTCTTCCAGAAGCGCTGCTACCTGTGGGAACGAATGAAGACCACTGGATAAAGGATGGCATAGTACTGTCCCCCGTGGTGTGCACCTCTGACCCCAAGAGAGCTACACCTGAGGGCCACTGTGCCACGTGCCATATTCAGCCTCTGGACAGGGGCTGTGGCACAGGCCCAAATGGCACCACTCAGACTGGGAAGGCCTGCCTTGCCAACAACCCTGGTTCTCCTTCATGCCCTGGCCCTTTCTGGTCACACCTTCCCACCCCCTACACACACTCACTCACTCTCCACTTACTTTTTCACTCTTCTATTTTCTGTCTCCTTTATTTTGTACTCTCTTTTCCAAAAAGCAACAGAAGACACTCCATGTGGTAGGAGGGCCTGTCCCACCCCAAGAACTCCTCCTGTACCTGGTGCTGTTGGTCCTGGCTACTGTTGCCCTGCTCCTTCTCCCCTTTCTCCTAGCTTTCCTACCCGAAAGGCGCCCCGCGAGCGCCCCCACGCCTCCCAACACCCCAACCCCAGCCCCGCCCCCCACCCCCAGCATTCCTAGGACTGCTGTAATGCATGAGCTCCCTGTTTGCAACCCAAACCTGACTGCTTTCTGAGCATACCCCATTGCCCTGCTTGTGCCTTGACTGCCTACCTCCCACGTGTTTTCTTGACTTGGGTCTTCAGCCTGGCAGCGGACGTCGAAAGCCTGCAGGGGGATCCAGCACGAGGAGCGGGGGCATGGGTGACTGGGCAAGTTGCTGGAGCCAGGAAAGCCGCCAGAGGCTAAGGATGCACGCTCCAGTCACCGCCTCAGGTGCGGGAGGAGGCGTTCCAGGAGGCCAGGCCAGGTGGCCTCTTGGGCGGCAAGCGGCGGGGAAGAGGCAGCATTGGACGCTTCCTGGAGTTCTGCGCCTCGCAGGTCCAGCGCACACTGAAGAGAATGCCCTTCTGCTTTTCGCGCATGCGCTCTGGAGAGCGACGGCAGCCGGGTGGAGCCAAGAGCTGTGCTTCTGGACGACTTCGCGGTGGTGCTGACTGGTCGCGCTCCACTGCGCAGGGCTGAAGTGGTGGGCCAGAGTTCACAGCCTCTTCTCTGGCTTTGCCTCGCGGGGATGGCTCGCTGATGCTGGCGGCTTCAGTGAAGGCCGTCCTTGAGACGTCTCCCTTACGGGTAATGTCCCCAACCTTCCACCAATGGGCATTGCCCGCCGGGTCCCTGGAGGCTGTGCACCACCCAACAAAGTTTGTCACCGTGTTTATATACATATACACACAGACACACAGACACGCACACATACATATGTATATGTTATATTGTATCCCATATATAGTATATTTTTACTATATATATTTTTTTTGAGAAACCGGAAAACCTGAGTCTTATCTTTCACTACATCGTAACAAGAAGGAATAAGAAAACAATGAGATCCAAATCTAACTTGAATACATATATTTATGTATATAGTCATTTAAAATAGAATACTAATGAGCATGAAGTGAAACAAATTAGAAAAGAGAATGTTTACTATCCACAACTGAGTCATAATTAAATGTGATATTAATAAATCAGTAAAGATTCAAAAGAATTGAAGAAACAAAATTTTAAAAACTGAGTGTGAAAAATTCAATTTATTATGAAATATTATTCAAAGTTAAAAACCTAAAACTATATGAAATGAACAATTTGGATAAAAGTAACCCTGTTAGAAAAAGAAAACTCATTTTGAAAAACAGGGAATATTAGGAGAAGCAAAAATTCCAGTAAAAAATAGAGGAAACAATCCAGTGAAGATTTGAAAATGAAGAAATCACTGTCTTTGATAATGTTGTCATAAGGATTTTCAATATCAAATAAACCCTAATACAATTTATGAGGCAAATGGGATCATTTCCCATACTCCTACCGATAAACGTTACCATCCACAGAAGTTTATATTTTTAAAAATTCTTGAAAATTTTATCACTTTTGATACTTATTTTAATTTTATCCTATTTTTCCATTCCTAGTATTATACATCTATGTTACATAGCTGGAGAATGTGCATCCATTTTATATCCTTTCTTTTATAAAATGAATATTAAAACTGTCCTTTTTATATTAGAGTTTCAAAATTTTTTCTTACTTTACAAATTACAAAAGCTGGAGCTCTAACTGTGGCTTAGTAGTAAACCACTTGCAAAGCATATGTGAGGCATGGGGTTCGATCCTCAGCACCATATAAAAAATAAATAAATAAATGGTATTGTGTCTGTCTACAATAAAAAATTAAATTATAAATATTGATTGGAAATAACTTAGATAATGCATTCGATTATGAAGAAACTAAAAACATTTTCACCAACCAGAAAAGGAAATACATAAATACTTTTGGATTGGGATCTTCTTTTTAAAAATTTTAAAGGTAGCATACAATTGATCTAACAAAAGTCACAATGTGCACAATTCAGAGAATTTTTGTGGAGTCATGATGTACAATCATCACCACCGTCAATTTAGAATATTTTCATTCACAACAAGAAGAAACCCCATACCCTTTGGTAGTCATTCCCCATTACCCACTATCTTCAAAGTGTGAGGCAAGCCCCTATCTAATTTCTGTCTGTGGATTTCTCTATTTTAGACATTTTAAAATATTTGTTCTAATTAGTTATACAAGACAGTAGAATGCACTCTGGCTGTACATGGTGCAGAATCACAACTGTAGTGTAATCATACATTTATATAGGTTAATAATATCCATCTCATTCCATTGTCCTTCCCATCCCTACTCCCTCTCTTCTCTTCTTACTCCCAATTGCACAATCTATAGTTCCTTCATTATTCCCTAACCTCCCATTATGGATAAGCATCTGCTTATCAGTCTAAATTTTCTGTCTTTGGTTTCTTGCATTTGGCTTATTTCACTTAGCATGATATTCCCCAGCTTCATCTGTTTACCTGCAAATATCATAATTTCATTCTTCTTTATTATAATGGAAATTAATGGAAATTAAAAAAATAGAATCATAATATGTGATCCCTTGTGACCAGTTTCTTATGTTTAGCCTGTTTTTGAGTTTCATTCATGTTATAGCATGAATCAGTACTTCATTTCTTTTTATAGCTGGATAATACTCCATTGTGTGCATATACTATATTTGTCTATCCATTTATCAGCTGATGGACATTCGGATTTTTTCAACTTTTTGATAATTACAAATACTTTTGAAAATATTCATGTACAAATTTTTGCATGGACACATCTTTATCAGTTATTTTGGACATGTATGCAAATGTGGGATTTCTGGGTCATGAGAACTGGGTCAGTCACTACACCATTTTACATTCCTAACAGCAAAGTATGAGCACTTTAATTTCTCCACAATTTTTGGCAATAATTGTTATTTTTCCTTTTTTTTTTTTTGTTGTTGTTGTTGTTGTGCTGGGGATTGAACCCAGGGCCTTGTGCTTGCAAGGCAAGCACTCTACCAACTGAGCTATCTCCCCAGCCCTTAGTATAGCAATTCTAAAGGAAGGTGTGTCATCTATTGAAGTGGTATCTTTCTGTAGTTATAATTTGCATTTCCCTAATGATTAGTGAGCATCTTTTCATGTGCTTATTGATCATTTGTATCTCTCCTTTAGAGAAATGTCTATTAAAATTCTTTGCCCACGTTTTAGTAGTTTATGTTTATTGAATTGAAAGGGTACTTTATATATTCTGGATAACAGACACTTACCAGATATATGATTAGAATTTTTTTCTCTTTTTCTGTGTGTTGTCTTTTCACTATGTGAATTGAGTCCTTTGGTGCCCGCCCATTCCAAAAAAATGGTACACTTTTGATGAAGTCCAAGTTTCTTTCTTTTTGTCACATGTATTTTAAATGTCATATCTAAGAAACTTAAAGAAAATGTGGTAAAAATGAGAAAAATTGATGAGTCTTAGTAGAGGATAAACATATTCTACAGTTTTTCTGTAAATCTGCTCCTTGTACAGTCTAATATTTGGGAATGGTATTGATGTCTCAATCATGGGATTTGAAAGAGCTCAGTTAGGACACTTGGAGTAGTTTTCTAGGTAGTTCAAGGCTGAATGAAGACTTGCTGCTGCTGTCCAGTTGGGCGACCCACAGGCAGGTTACTCACCCTCCCTCATCCCTACTTTCTTCATCTGCAAATTTAGACAGCACTGACTGCCTGGTATGGCGGGGGCTGAGGGTCAAGGGGTGAAGATGGGATAAGATGCCCATGGCAGCTGAGCCTGGGGCAGGCACTCTTTGAGACAAGAGATGATGGATGTGTTATGCAAGTAGATGTCTGGGATGGTCCCTCAACATCCAGATGTCCTGAGTACAAGGGGGGCTACCATGTATGAAGTTACTTTCTGTCACTCTGGGGTCCCCACCCAGAACCTTACTCCTGAGAGATGCCTGATCTGCTGCAAGAGCTGACCGAGGCAGGTTATCCTTGTCCATGGGCACTAGCTGTCCTTCCTGATGTCCTGATTCCCACCCCCATAGTCAAGGTGGTGTGAAGGGACAGGTGGGCACTGTTAAGTGATTAGCTAAACTTTCTGTGAACTTTCCCTCTCTCTCTCTAGCCCCCCACCCAGACTTCCTGGCTGATATCTGTGATTGCATCTGGAATCTTTAATTACTGGAATCCCACTGTCTCTTGTCAACTTCCCACTATCCCTGTCCGTCCTGCTAATGGAAGAAAGGAAGGGAAAGATGGATGGTCTCAGTGACTGTGGCCCCAGCACCACCCAGAATATGCACACGGCACCCACACCCACCCACATACCACTTACACCCCACCCCGTCTCCTTGTCTCCTTAATCCTCTCCTCTCTGCTTGGTCATCTTTCTCTGTCATTGTGCCTCTGGATGCCTCTGACCATCTTCATCTCTTGTTCTTTTACATTTTATGTCTCTGTCCATCTGTTCCCACTCTTTCTCTGCCTTTTTTCTCTTTAAAGGCAGTTTTTCCCACAATTTCTTCACTTGTACAAGACAGCTTTCCCTCCATAACATATCAGGATTTGAGGATGACTCACCAGGGTGCAGATATGAAGTTGAGATACATGGGAAGATATGAGCCCTTCCTAAAATTATCTGGACATCAGTGTCCTCCTCTCTACAAGAGGCATATCACTAGTACCATGGAAGTTTATTGGAAGAGACACAGGCACAGTCCAGCTCTCCATAAAACCTTTGGTGTCCACACTTGTGTCTACAAACCCCACCCCTGCCTTTCTCCAGTCTCACCTCCTTTGACCCTGTTTTTTACATGGGCTTCTGGCTGCTGTTAGCCTCAACACAAGAAATGCACCCAACTCCAGGACTTTGTCCTTGTCTATCTTTCCCTAAGGTGTGGGCTTCACTTTGTGACTTGCTCTCGAAGGACAAAATGTAGCAGAAAAGGGCCATGTGATACCTCTGAAAGGAAGCAGGCTGTCATGCCTTAAGGATGCCCAAGCAGCCTTCTGGAGGTGGAACCAATGTCTCCTGCCAACAACCAGCATGAACTCACCATGCATGTTTGTGAGCTCCCTAGAAGGCAGACCCATTATTCCTACAATATTGGTTGCAATTGTGACTGCCACCTCACAGAAGATCCTCAGCCAGAGCAACACTGTTGGATTCTCAGCCCCCATGAATGGTGCTACCATGTTTTAAATGCTCCACTGAGAGCCATTAGGATGTCTTAGATAAATGGCTGGTTCCAGGGTTAGAAAAAGGAAAATCCAAGATGAGCCTGGAATGTTCTATGCTGAAGTAGATAAACAAGGGCCTCTATCCTTTTGCTCTGATGACGTGTTATGTTTTTGCTTAGTGATTTGTGTGTTTCTCTCTCCCATTAGGTGAAAATTCCACTCCAGGAGTTGGTGGTGCCTGTGTCCCCAGGGCCTAAAACATGAGTTTGCTCTGGCAGGAGTGCATGGAGTTCAGCAACTCCAGGCTCAGCCTAGGAAACCTCGCCTGAAGATCCCATCTCCCTGGAGAAAGCAGGTAGGCTTGCCCCACTCCTTTTCTGTCTTTCTGTATTTCATTTCTTGCACTTTCTATATTTCCGCTTGGTTTTATTCCCAGCAGTGGGACAATGCATGCATTTGTGTGGTTAAGAAGCACCTGGGGGAGGAAGAATGCTCTGTGTTTTCTTCTCTAAAAAGCACTGTTCAAAAAATAGCCTCCCTCCCCAGAAGGGACAAAAATAGCCCAACAGTAGGGCCCTGCCAGAGATGGAGGGTGAGTGCTATGTTGCTGCAGGCTAAGGAAACTCTGCTCCTTTAGACTAGGTGCCCCATGTGCTCGGTCACTTGTGGTGAACCTCTACTTGCCCACTTATTCATTTCTCCACCCTTCACCCAGCTATCTATTTATTAATTCTCTATTTGTTATTTACTAATCTATTACTATCTACATTATTAGATTATCTAATATCTTTATAATTATTATTTAATGCATTCATCCACCCACTCACCCATCCATTCATCCATCCATTTTCATTCTTTCCCTCTTTTCCCATTTTCTTCTTTACATTGATTCTTCCCTCCCTACTTCCACCCTCCCATCTATCAATATTTTCATCCATTTACCCATCAACTCTTCCTTCCATCCACTTTTCTGTCAATCTGTGCATTCATAACCCACACATTCTACTGTTCATCCAACATCTGATCATCGTTCCATTCAGTTAACCATCTGCATTCTGCCATTGCCCATCTACATATTTTTTCTCTCATCCAAACATCCAAATGTCCTTTTGTTAATTAACCCATATACTTTCTCAATCTTATCTATTTCCCTCCATTAATTCAGAAATTGATTCACTCAATCTTCAATACAATTTAAGCCCCCCCATATTTACAAGTAATTTTTATTCTGCCCAGATACTGTGCCAGACTCTGGGATGAAAAGGTGAAGAAAATGAACCTGGTCCCTATTCCCATGCAGTCAACCCAGATAACTTCAGGGATTCTGGTGAGGAGCTAGCCACAAGTCTCCCAAGGTGAGGACAATAGCCCTTCTTGCTCTCAGTCTGATGTGATGGGCCCTTGCAGGAGACCCTGATGCTGAATCATGACTGTTGATCATTTCACCACTTGGATCCTTGACTTACTGATTCTCAATTTTCTCTCCTGGGTAACAGGGTCATGGTTGGTGATCCACTTGTAGGAACCCGTGTGAATGTGTTGTCTTGTAGACCTAAAGTGTGCTGCACCTGCGTAGGTGAAAGTTTGTACATGTGTGCAGGGCTTCTTCTGTGTTTTCCATCACCCAGGCATCACGCCACCTGGAACCCAAGTATCCCTCAGAATCATCTTCTTTTTGCAGTACATAAGATTGCATCTCATAGACATGAACATGGTGCATAGGGAGCTGGACTTCTTCCTCCTTGGGGAGGAAGGGATTTGGGGGGAGGATAGAGAAAATTTTGGCAAAAAGTGTTGGGCTTCATTCTTTTCCCCCATTTAATGCTGTGCAAAGGAGATTTAGACATCTGTAAAATCAATTAGATATGTTTAAATACCTCCCTCCCATATCTCAGGTTGCCAAAGGTAAAAGCCTCTTCAGGAGTCATGAACCAAGGACCCCTGGTGATCAGCTGCCTCTGGCTTCTAATTCCTGCTAAACTGGGTGCTCTGTTATCTCAGCATATGGCTTCACTTCTCTGAATTCCCATTCCCTTACCTGTACGTGGAGCTTAGAAATACTTCCAAGGCTCTGTCTGGGGGCATCACAGGGCAGCATGGATTCCTGGTAGAGGTTGGAGATTATTGTTCTAGGAGTGTGGTGTGAGTCAGCAGAGGATGAAGGTCAGGATTCTGCCTAAAACCAGAGAGGGGAATCAGATAGTGTGTTTTGTTTGCTTTTCAATGTACTGGATTCCAGCTCTAGTGGCTTAGAAGGAGGTTGGGGATTCTTTCTCACAACAGACATCTTTACAATATTCTTTCCCCTCATTTTGCAGGCCCTGTCTTTGACTGTTTTTGCCCTCACCCTGTGTGTGGTTGAGGGCAGTCCCTGCATCCCTCTTTCTGTCAGAGTCTTAGAATTAGAGCAGGCTGCCTTCTAGAGCTGGTCTAGCATGGAGATCTCAGATTTGGGGTCCACAGATCATTGCCTCTATCTGGGTCCTATCCAGATCAAGAAAGAAGAAAATCAGTGAAGCCAGAGAGACCTCTGGGAGGGTCCCAGGACTCTTGGGGATCTACTCCTCTCCATCCCATTCTTTTCTGACCTCCCACTTCTTTCTCAAGCCTCCCTGAAGTCTGTATGTGTCCCAGAGAGTCCCTGGCTGTTCTGAATCATTGTAAGTCTGTCCCAGAACCACAAAATGCGCCCTAGTCTCACATTTTACCCAGATATTCCCTGTTAAGTTTGCAGGTCTTAGTCCAGTGATTCCCAGGAAATTCTAGCCTGTCCACAGGCTGAGTGGTGTGCCTCTCCTTTCTAGTTCTTGGATCCCCTAGGACCCTTTCCTTCAAATAAATCTGCTTGGAGGTTGTATGTGTCAGCCTACTTGTCTACCTCTTAGCCTGCATTGAGAAGTCCTTGGGGACTTGGTTTGAGACAGTTCCCTTCGTGTGCTTGAGTCCTGGCACCCATAAAACAGATACTCAGAGGCATTCTTGGTTGAAGGAAGGGAGGAAGAAAAGGAGAGAAAGGAAAGAAGAAAGGCAGGGGGAGGGGAGGATAGAGGAAATTTTGGCACAAAGTGTTGGGCCTCATTCTTTTCCCCCACTTAATGCTGTCCAAAGGAGATTTAGAGAAGTTAGTTGGCTTCACTCAAGTCCCCTGTAGGGCCACCCTGTCAAACAGATGGAGCTTTTGGAGATTTTGACTTTGAGTCCAGGGTCCTAATTTCCAGCCCAGGGTAGCCTGCCTCATTCTCTGGGCTTTGCTGTTGGAATCTTCTAAGTGGCAATGCAGCCAGATGTTGTGGACTAAATGCTTGTGTCTCTGGTTTGGGGACACCTTCAATGAAGGAGGAGGGAAGTCTGTGTGGGTGAGGGACTGACTTTATGCCCCAGATAAGGCTGCTGTGCAAACTGGTGTGAATTCAGACTGGGAATGGAGACCAGGTGGGGCTGGGGAGGGTGACCTGGGAGCACATAATCACATCTCTAAGTTCACCCCACTTTTGTCCTTGAACTTGGAATTAACCTTGGATGTTTACAGATGAGGGCTGCCAGATCAATGCCCGGGTCTGAAAGGGCCAGTTCATTCCTCAGGATGTGTGTGGGAAGTCTCTGGTTTCTGTCCCTGGTGGGGTCTCAGAACTCAGCTCACCCAAGGCATAAGACTTGGCTACCAGGAAAACATGAAGTCTTTGGTGAATTCTTTCCCCTCTTTCCACTTCTGTGTGTTTGCTTCCTGCAGTGTTGCCTGAGACCAGCCAGCCTTGACTTGGGTCCTGTTCTTTCCACAGATGGGACTCAGGGAGACCAACCAGGGTGTGCCCAGAGCCCAGTGTCCACCTGAGAGCCAGACACACAGCACTCAGTTCAGGGGCCCAGACCTAAGAGGGCCTGTAGTCTGTCTCTTCCAGTCTTAGGTAAATAATTCTAGCAATTCCAATTATCTGCACCTTTGTCAGCTCTTAGATGAGCCTGCTGCTTTGGTTGCCAGATTTAGCGAGTGAAAACACAGGCTAGGCAGTTAGATTTGAGATTCAGATAAAAGATGAATACATTTTTAGTATAAGTTTATCCAACATAATCTTTGGGAACATATTTATCCTAAAAATTATTCTTTGTTTCTCTGAAATTCATGTGCAGTGGGGGTATCCTATATTTGATCTGGCCACCCTAGTTGTTGAGACAATGTGTGGATGAAGTGAACACGTCCTTCGTGTTGTACCTGATCCTGCCGAAGGTGACAGGAACTTGTAAGTCATTTTAATTAGAGTAAGAAAAAGAAGACTAGACATTAAATATTAATATTAATTAGTTGATGGTAAATATGTCATTAATATGGATTAATTAATATTATGCATTAGGTAGAGTCCAGATCTCCACTCCTGCCATCAACAGAAAAGTTCTGACACTTCCCGACTGTGTGACCTTCAGTGAGTTCCTCAGTCTCTCTGGGCCCACACGTCCTTGCCTATAAAATGGGCAAAACAGTTGCTTGTTCTAATAGGACTTTTTAAATCTTTAAATGACTTAATCTGCTTTATTCTAGACAGGAAAATGAGCATGCTCTCAGGGCAAAGGAGAATGTGAGGCCGAACTTAGGAAGCAGATAAGTTAGGGGTGATTATTCTCGTCACAAAGGGATGCACCACAGGTATGGGGTCACTTGGAAGCTCTTGGCCCTGCTCCCTGTGGAACAGATAATAGTGGTGCAAAGGGACAGACCCACCTGATGGGTCAGGCAGCCTGGCACGGGCTGTTCCCTTCTCAGAGTCTCGGTTCCCCGCCTGACAGTGGGACTGTCTGGTGTGTCTACCTGCCCCGCCCACGTTTCCGGGAACAGCAGCTCCCTGACTGGCCTCCGCGGGTCTCCCCACTCCCAACCTTGCTAATTCACCTCCAGCCTCGCCAGTTAGCCTGCCTCAGGGCCTTTGCGTGTGCTGGTCTCACCCCAGGCCCCCATCCCAGCTCTTTCTTTCATGAAGTTCTTGGGCAAGTGTCACCACTTTGGTGTGTCTACCTGCCCCGCCCACCTAAGAGATACTGAGTGCTCACTCTGTCATCTTTATGATCTGAACTGTGCTCAGCTCAAGCTTGTTTAGCGGCTGCCCTCAGATGTCAGCCTGGTCAGGGGCAGGGTCCATCCTGTCCACTGTTGGGTTTCTAAGCATCTTACAAGGACCTGGGGCCCTGGGAACTCAGATTAATTCCTGAACCTTGGTGTTTCGACAGGACTGTTTCCCTGACTTTGGGAAACTGAAATAAGGCATGGATCCAGTTCATGGATGAGTCCCTGGGACCCACCTGCTTGCAGGCCTGCTATCTCCCATGGAAGGCGTAGGAGTGGGCTCCTGGCCAGCCCTGAGGGGCCACCTCCCGGCGGATGCTAGTATCAGGATCTGGGCCTGCCCACTGTGAATGCCAGGACAGGGATGTGGCTGTGTTATGGCCCATGGTTCTCTGAGTGGCTTCAAGCCCACAAGTACAGCAGAGATCCAATGGAATCAAGCTCCCAGGCTCTTATGTGACACTGGGGGCACCTGGGGAAGGGACAGGTAGTCCCCTGGGAGACCTGGGGAGGATGAGGCTGGGGAAGGTAGAAGGTAGGATTTTGAGCCAGCGGAGATTGAGCTGGTCAGTCACTTGCTTGGGGAGGTGAGGCTGGGCCTTTGCTTCCTGATCCTTATTGTTTTGAATTGATTCTGAAACTGTCAAAAGATGGTTGCTCTGATCCCTTTGAATTGATCAACTTGAAGTTGATCCATATCTATGGGAATCCATATCTTTGGGAGGCCCACTATGTGCTGGACCCATGAAGAAATGTGTCACCTGTGTTGTTTCATTTGATCTTCCCAAAGGCCAATGCCAGGGCAGGTAGTGGGATCCTCCTTTGAGGGATTAGGAAACAGTGGCTCAGAGAGGTTAAGAGACTTTTCTCAGGACACACAGCTAATAAGTGCTGAAGCTGAGATTCGAACCCAAGGCTGTCTGATTTCGGAGCTGGTTCTGGCTTTATAGAGATACTGGGAGGAAGGAGGGGCCCTACCGGGCCCCTCAAGAGCGATGACAAGATCTGGGAGTGGAAAGAAGAGTGAGGGGTTGGCCGAGGCGGGGGTGCAGCGTGGGAAGGAAGAACATCTGGCCCCAAGAAGACACCCTGAGTTCGCACCCCAACCCTGCCACCCTGGTCCTAGCCTCAGGCAGAGGACGCAGGAAGGGGAACTAAATATCATGTAATCGCCCTGGCTCTTCTGTGAAATTTGTTTTGGTACACATTAGTTCTAGTGAATCAAGTTGAACAGCTGGGAGCCCTGAGAAATGATTTGCAATTAGCTGGAGTCTCACGGCTCCCCTTTGGGACACAAGGTGCAGAATGGGGAATGGCCAGGGGTGGGTTGGAGGTGTCATCCGGAATCAGGGGTGGCCTGGCAGGCAGGGCCAGTGACACTTGGGGCCCACGTCCCCCGCAGCCTGAGGGCACCCTGCAGGCCAAGCCCTGTCCAGGCCAGGGCCACAAGAAATGTACCATCTGGTCTCTTTGCAGGGGTGGCCCCGGACCCAACTCCCAGCCGCTCTGTGGGGACGGTTCCTGGAGGACCCCTGTGATCTCTTCCAGTTAACAGTCCTCCCCCACTTGCAGTGAGTGGGGATGTGATCCCCATTTCTAAGGGGAGTGAGTGAGTGCTGGGACAGAGAACAGGACTCTGACCAGGTCCCCAGCATGCAGCAAGAGGAGGACCTGGACCCAGACCAGCTGGACTCTCCAAGTCTGGACAGCTGCCTCCTAGGACGGCCTCTGAGAGGGGTAGGGCTGGGGAGGTGGGAACACCTGTCCCAGCTCTGCCATTGTCTGGCTGTGTCCCTTGCACAGGTCCCTTCTGCTCTGAGACTCGGCTTCTGCTGCTGCGAGCTTCTTCTAGGATTACAGGGAAATGCATGTGGATAGACATGGAATGGCGCTGGGGTGAGGCTGGCCCCACCTGTTGGGAGTGCTCCCGGCGGTGCTCCACCCCCAGCCTGGGGGAGGAAGTCACCACGGGGGGAGGGCTGGGCGAACAGGAACCGCAGCCCATGTAATTGCTAGTCCTCTTACTGTCACAGCGCCCTGGTCCAGCCTGGCTGGAGAGAGCGGCAAAGGGAGAAGGATCCACAGGTCCCAGTGGGGACTGGCTGCCTGAAACCCTGGTGTGGGGCAGGCCAGACACAGTCCTGTCCTCATGCAGCTGCTTCTGGATACTGGAGGGAGCCAGGCTGATGGGGCTGGTTGTCTTCATCAGGGTAATCAGGGAGGGCTCCAGGAGGAGGTGACCAGTGTGAAGGTTGAGGTCGTGGAGCCACCCTGTGCCACCCCTGGGGAGCCCTCCACACTGTATCTGATGCCAGGCACTCAACACTGTGGTTCAGCACCAGGGGACAAGTCTGTCACATGCAGCACTGTTCTGAGCACCTTGCAAGTGTTCCTAGCTCACCCTCCTCACAGGGGTCTTCCCCGGCAGGCCCGGCAGGAGGAGAACACAGCAGAGAAGCCTGCACCTTTCCTTCCCTCCAGCCTCACAGCAGAAGGCCATGCTGGGCATCACTCTGGCCTGGCAGATCTAGAAGCCCCTCCCACTAGGCTACCCAGCCTGCTTGCCCAGTCGCCGCCATACTCTGTCCTCCTCATGAGCAAGGCAGGCAGGACAAGACCAGGTGAGACCCTGAGAGGCTTTGCCCAGGGCCCCACAGGCTGCCAGAGTCCCAGAAGTGACTCAGGAGTGGCTGTGACCCTGCCCTGGAAGCCAGCTGCTTCTTTCATGGGTCAAGGTGTGACCAGGCTTTCAGTGAATGGGATTCTCCAGCGAAGAGGAGGTGGCGGCTGTTGCCTGTAGATGGCTGCTGACACATGCCTAGCACATAGTAGATCCTCAGTAAAATCAGTCTGAGACTCTCAGGGAAATAAATGACTCCCTGCTGGGTGCAGTGGCTCCCACCTCTAAATCCCAGTGACTTGCAAGGCTAAGGCAGGAGGATCACAAGTTTGAGGCCAGCCTCAGCAACTTAGCCAAGAGCTTGTCTTAAAATTTCCTGCTTCCCTGGGCATCTGAGAGGCTCTCCAGTCCAGGCTGATAGAAGGAAAAGAAAGTCCTGCTTTCTAAGCACTTATACCTGCCATGGTTTGTTGCCCCAGAGGGTGGGCACCAGGGACCCTTCACCTCCCTCCACTGGGGACGCCAGGGAGAGGTCATCCCTCTTGGCTTGCTAGATGAGGAGCTGAGGCATGCAGCTGTCCAGTCCACTGAAATTCCCGTGTGCTGGGAAAGCCCAGGGCCCCTGGCTAAACAGGATGCTTGGCCACCTTGGTCTAGGGGACAAGCTGTGAGCCCAAGCCTGCGGCCCTCCCGGCCCCTTGTCCCTACCACCATCCTGCTCTTCCGAATCCATCAGCCAGTCCCCTCTGTCCCTAGAGGACCATCCCATGCCTTCTGTGGATTTCCCAGTGCCCGCTCGGGTCCCTCATGTCCCCCTGTCTCTTGTGCATGAGGAGTAAAAGCGATGCCCGTGGCCACGTCTCCACCGTGGCGGCCAGCTGGCCCCTCCTGCCTCCTTCCCTGGCCCGGCCAGATCAAGGGTGAGGCCCAACACATGTCATTTTCTTCATGTGAAATCAACATTCAGCAAAGCTTATCTGCCCGACATAGCAGGAAGTGCCAATTTCATCTGTGTCAATTATTTTGATGAACGCTCAGAATGCCAGGGTGTGAGGGGAAGATGAAGGCATTACTGCTGTGATGCACCCGGTCCCTTGCACATACAGGGGCACACCCAGGCCTGGCCAGGGATGGCACTGACTGACAGTCGCCCAGTCCCCTGGCTGCAGGGGGTTCTGCAGAGCAGGGCCCACGGGAGAGGGTCTGAGGGGCTTCTCAGCTCTGGATTCTTCAACCTGAGCCCTCCTTCTGAACTGGGAGCCATTTTGACCCCCAGGGGACATTTGGCAATGTCTGGAGCCATTTAGGATGGGGGGTGGGGGGTAGAGACGCTGCTGGCATCTGGTGGGTAGAGACCAGGGGTGCCACTGCACAACCCACGAGGTGCAGAACAGGGTCCACATGAAGAATGTCATCCCCCACGTCGACAGTCATGAGGTCACCAGGTGCTGGGATCACTGTTTGCTGTGTTCTTAAGTGTTTCTCTGTAGATGTGTGGATCTTATTTCTACCACTACTGGCAAGAAAATATTTGGGGTTTTTTTGTTTTTGTTTTTCTTTGTACCAGGGATTGAACCCAGGTCCCACTGAACCACATCCCCAGCCGTTTTGAATTTTTTAAAAATTTGAGATAGGGTCTCACTAAGTTGCTGAGGCTGCCTCTAACTTGCCATCCTCCTGCCTCAGCCTCCCCAGTAGCTGGGATTACAGGTGCACCCCACCGTGCCTGGCTTCCACATATATATTTTGAAGCACAGGATTAAAGAAACTGAAACACAAAAATAGAAATGTGTTTTTGCTTAGGTTGTTTGCGGTCCTGATGATTTTTCTGTGAAACAGGGAAATGAAGTCAGTGGAACAAAGACAAACCAGAAATTTTAAAATGCTGGTCTGGCAGACATTCTCAGAGTCCATATTCCCTGGCTGAGTGATGCACCCCTGAATGGAAATGCACCATCCTGGAGGGGACTGGATGCCTTCCAGGAGGTTCCGAGGGTCTGTCTGGGGTGGTGTGAGGCTGCTCTGCAAGGGGACCCCTGCCTGCCCTGGTGTCCCTGCCCCATGGGAGCGGGGTCCCACGAGGCCTGTGAGGTGCTCAGAGCCTGCCTTCTGCGTGGAGGCAGTTAAATTCCAATGACTCACTGGACAGTGCTTCCTTAACTGCCCTCTGCCTACAGAGTCTGATTCAGCAGCTGGACCGGGGCCTGGGACTCTGCATTTCTAATCGGCTTAGAGCCAGTCAAAGCCTTTTCTCTGTGTCTAGCCTAAACTATGCCTGGAAGACGGGGATCTACTGGCTGGCCTGTCTGGGATCCCTGTGGCCTCCAGGACCCACAGGAAAGTCCTGACCTCCTCACAGAAGCCAGCACACTATTTTATATTTTTTAAAACAAATATATCTGAGGATGCTCTTTTTCTGAGTGTCAATCACATAATATATGATGTTGAGTAGATGTCATATTATATGATAAAATGTTACGAGCAGATGATATGCTATTTATTATGAGCAGGTGATCTATGAAGTCATATTATGATTATGGATGATGATATAGTGTGTGTTCTGGCATCTGTGGGTGATTATGTATTCATGGACTCCAGCTCGAGGAGTCTGATTTAAGAACTTCCTTCAACTCACCTACCTCGGGTTCTGCCAATCAAAGTCTGGCTGAGTGGGATGGAGGATCAGAACTCTTCAATCCCAGGGTCTAAGCCGTGTATGAATTTGAGATTTCTGGGAATTTCAGGTCTGTGGGCCACAAATTCTGAGCATCCTGCCCCCTGCCCAGGGCTTTGGGTCTGCTCTCAGGTCTGTGTGTAGTTTGAGGACTATTGAGGATGAAATTGCTCTGGACCAATGGCCTGTCCAAGGTACAGCAAGAAAAAAACTCCACTCCAGACCGGAGTGGAGGTGGGGGGACATTGCCGGGGGAGGGCAGGGAAAACCGAATTGAGAGAGAATCTCTGAGAGAAATAACAGGGACTCTTCAGCATTCATGTGACCAGAGCTGCCATCGAGTGATGCCAATGCAGACGCTCTATAGATAAAGCCACTCCTTGCCAACCTGGAGTGATAGAGGGAGTGAAGAGGAGGCTGAGTGGGTTGCCGGTCTCTTCTGGTCAGTAGCAGTTCATTTCCGCCATATTCAATTCTAAGGTAAGGTCTTGCAATTCTGAGGGCAGAGATGCAGCCCACTGCTAATTAGCCATGATAGAAGCCCTGGAGCATCGCATTAGCTGTGAACTCTGGAGGCAGCTTGGCCAGGGTCCAGCCCCAGTCCACTGCTCCCAGGCTGGGTGACCTCAAGCAGGCTACAGAGCCCCTCTGTGCTTCCATGAATGCATCTTAGACCCTGCCTAACAGCAGCCCCTCATGGGGCACTTCAGGGATTTGAAAGCGGCCTGGCAGGTGAGAAGTGGCCCGCAAGTTCTACATTATGATGTTTTAAATGATTATCAAGGAAACTGACTTAGTGATTAAAGTGCTAGACCTCTTAAAGACCATTCCACCCCCAAGTAGCCAACACACGCTGCCCCGAGAGCTAGCAAGGCCAGCAGGGAGCCCACCCACTGCTCTCCAGGATGGAGTGGAGGTGGGGGTGGGGCACTGCCAGGGGGGACAAGGAGGACACCTCAGGGCCTCCAGTGTAAGCGGGACCCTTAAAACCTGTAGGCATGATTTACAGTCTCCATTCAGGCAGCTTCTTCTTCTTCTTCTTCTTTTAATGTAAGGGCTAAGGAGAAGAGGCTGTCTTACTGATACTAACTAAAGTGGACATGGTTGCCTGTGATGGCCCAGAATGAGGCCCCAGAGGAACAGTTCTCTATGTACCCCTCCTCCCAGCCCTCATCCAGGTAGGGGTCTGCCTTTGTCTAAATGGGATTGCTCAACCTTGGCCCCACTGGCATTTGGGGTCAGATGGGTCTCTGTTGGGGGGTGCTGTGTCCTGGGTGTTATAGGGTGGTTAGCAGCCTCCCTGATCGCTACCCACCAGAAGCCAGTAGTGCCATCCCCCTAAATGTGACACCTTGAAATGCCTCCAGATATTGTCAAAAGCCCCCAACAAGGCCAACCCAGCCCTGGTTGAGGACCCAAGATCTGAAGAACCCCAAGGTCCCCAGGGCTCCCAGCTGCCACCTGTACGGGCACCGAGTGCACTCTTCAGGCAGAGGCAGGTTTCCTGAGCGCCATTCAAAAGAGAGGCAGACCCATGGGCTGTGTCATCAGCCTGCACCCAGAGTGGGGTCTCCCGACACAGTACCCCAGTCTCTGATGGTTCTATCAGATGGCCAAGAAAACGCAGAGGATCTGAACATGGCGGTTAACAAAGGTGAAGCTAGAGACACGGAGAGGGAGGCTGAGGGTGAAGTGGAAGCAAGGAGGCTGGAATCCTGGCTGGCCTCACTGGCCGTGTGCACCTGTGGCTTGACCTCCTGGGCCTACTGTCCATAAATTTGATGTGAGGAGCCCCTGGAGATGGCCAGTTGCTGAGGCAGGGCTGGCACTACAGGGTCCCAGCCCCTCGGCCATGCCCCCAAGATGCTTTTTGCAGATGCCTGCCAACCTCTGCATTCCAGACAGCAGCATTTGTATAATTTAATTTTTGTCCACCTCGTCATTAGGATGGAAGTTCCCCATGGGCCGACCCAGGGTGGATGTGTCCACAGCAGCCTCCCCAGACCTCGAGCATGGCCTCCTGCCCAGCTGTAGCTCTGGGTCTTCCGAATGGCCGGAGCAGTGTTGGGACACACTTCCATCCTCAGGGAACCCAGTCCTGCAGACAGAGGGGCTTCCACTCCCATGTTGGGAGACCGTCGGGCAGTGGGGACCACCAGCCTCCCATCTGGGCTCTGCTACCTGCTAGGTGCTGTGCTCAGTACCTGCATCAGCTGCTTTGTGATCCATCACCACAAGTCACCTCTCTGTGTGGGCATTGGGCTCAGCATGGTGGTGTCCCCTGCAGGGAGCCACTAGGCAGGGCTCAGAGCTTCCAGGCCTGGAGGGGAAGGACCTGCTTCCACTCACCTCTGGACCCAGGGCCTTGATGGTGTGGCCCACAGCTCCCTGCCACTTGGGCTCCTCCCTGGGTGGGTGGCTTCATTGCTGCCGACACAAGAAAGAGTGTCTAGCAGGACAGAAGTGACAATCTTACGGAGCCGTGGATGTGACAGTCTTGAGCTTTGTCACATTCTGTTGAGGGGAACCAAGTCACAGGACCCACCCACACTGGCAGTGGGGTCTTTGGGGACTGGGTAGGGTCTGGCTGCCCAGGATCATCTGAGTCTGGGCTGTCCTAGGCCACAGGACAGGTCTGGTGGCTGTCTCCATGGCTGTCACAGTGATGCTGCCACTCAGTCAATGACAGCTCATCTCTGCTCATGGTGTCTGGTGGGGTTGGGCATGTGAGGTCGGTCACCAAAAAGCCCAGCAGCCCAGGGGGATGGCGCCAGCTGTAGCTTGGCCAGGTCACACGCCTGGGGCCTGGTCCAGTCTTGGCTGAGCTTCTTGGTCCTCCTGTGCCAGGGGCCTCAGCCTCTCTCCCCACATGGCCTGTGAATGTGGCTTTCCAGTCAGGGGGGGACTTCCGACCCCCAGTGTGACCCTGGGGAGCCTCATAGCCACACAGCCTCAGAAGCCAAGAGCTTCACTTCTGGTCATTTTGCTGGTCACGGTGGCTCCTGGCCCAGTCTGGAGTCACCAGTAGGAAGCTGGACCAGTGGGGACTGTGGGGAAGAGCCGCCCCAGCTGTGGCTGGCCTCTGGGAGCCTGGGGGTCAGCAAGGCTAACTTTTCTGGAACCTTCCTTGTACTCTATGGGTCTTAAAGGCCAGATTCTCACCACAGCTTCTTGGATGCTCTGTTCCAGGGAGCCAGAAACCCACGCTCAATTTCCCAATAGATTGAAGGGCATCTTGGGAAATCTCAAGACCTGGATGCTTTCCTATTAGCATTTTGCCATCAACATTGATGCGTTTTTTTCAAATGAGGGAAACGAATGTCAAATTACGCTATAAGCACAAAATGCAGCCCCAACACTTGAAGTGACAAAAAAAGAAAGAAAGAAAGAAAAAAGTTGAGATTCTGCTAAAGAACAATCTCATTTAGCAGATACTTTAGAATCATGTAATTATTTTCTTAGTTTTTCTTAAAATCAAAATATGCTCACATTACTTCAAGGATCTTATTGCTGTGACTAACCAGGAAAGCCTTTGCATAATGAGCTTTGTGGGTTCTCGTAAGATTAGCGTGTCCTTTTTATTGGGGAAGAGGAGACGTGCTGGATGGTATCTTGTGTGTGTTGATGTGGGGTTTGTATTATTAATTTTTAAAGCATCACCACTAATATGTTCCCAGACTTGAGGTAGATCGTGTAATGTGGAGGAGGCATTTGGTTCAGGAAGGGGGAAGGTGGTTTGGCATGTGGCTGGGATTCTTTCTGTAACTCTGTCAAGTTCAAGGCCTGGCTGTGTTCAGAGGTGGTCATCCAGCAGTGACAGCAGGGGAAGGCCTCAATTTAGGAGTAAATCTCAATTCTGCTTCTAATACTCAGTCTTTGGGGAGGACTGATTTGTGTTGCAACAGTCAGTATGAGCTGGGTCATGCTACGTAACAAACATCCCAGTCATCTCATGATCTGAAATAGGGCAGGTGTGTTTCTTGCTCATCTCACTTGTCCCTCACAAATCAACAAGCATCCCTGTGCTCACTGGAGTCACTCAGGGACCCAGCTTGAGTGAGTCACCATGGCACAACATGGCTACCTTAACACATCTTCCCAAAATCCCTGCAGCAGAGAAAGAGAGGGCTGGAGGGTTCAGTGCCTTGGATGATATATTTGGCCAGGAAATGGTGCAATTTTTTTGCTCATTTTTAATTTGATGCAAACCAGGCACATCATCAGTCCAATGTTCAAGAGAAAAAGGACCTGCGATCCCCCAAACCCCACCCAAACCCAGGAGGAGAGACCTGGATGTTGATGAATACCACTGATGATGTCTACCATATCACCTTGAAATGGTGGGGGACAAGGGATTTGGGGGGCCTGGGATGTTGAGTGCCTGAGAGTGGATTTCCCTCAGGTATGACACTTCAGCCATTACCAGCATTCCCGTGGCTATCCTTACTGTTTCTGCACCTCTTTATATTCTGCAATGGGCACCCACAGACCCCTTGCTTAATCTTTTCAATAATATTCACTGAGTTTTGCCATCAACCTCATCCCAAGAACTTCACCCATGTCACCTCACTGAATCATGAGCATTCTATCTCTGAGAATCCCAGTTCATAGACCGAGCAACTGAGCGTCCAGAGAGGTTAGGTGACTTGCCCTTGGTGACACAGCAGTAAACAGCAGTGCTTTCCCACTCCAGCCTTGCTTTTTTCTTAATGGGAGGGAGGTTGGAAAATGACTAAAGCGATTTTGTGGAACTAGACACTTTAGTTAGCTGGGAAAGATCAAGAAGACTCAGGGACCTCTTTGGTGAAAATCTGCAATTTGGAAGTCGCCTGCTTCTTCCCTTCTGCAGACGTAGCTCCATCTGTTTCTAAGTCAGGCATCAGCACAGGGAGGGGCAGGACTGGCTTTCCGGAAGAGCATGATGGGGACGGGGGAGGCGAGACCAGGAACTGATGCTGAGCACCGCCGATCTCAGGGTGCAGGAGGTCCTGGAGGTGTGGGGAGGGTCCTTGGTGAGCCTGCCATGGCCAGAGCTGATGCCCACGGGTCCCTGGGAGCCTTAGCCCCATCTGTCCCCTGCTGTCTCCAGGGGCCACTTGCCTGCCCCCTTTAACCAGTGCTGAGAGGAAGGGGGTCTTCACAGCTGTGTCCCTGGCCCCCAGCCCTGACTTAGAGCAGCGCTGCGTGACAGGACTCTGCAGCGTGGAGATGTCCTGCACTGTCCCACACGGTCGCCCTCACCACCCTTGGCTACTAGGCACATGGAATGTGGCTGACTGGATGGAAGACCTGAATCTGTCCTATCATTAAATTTAAATCAATTTGCATAAAGAGCCATGCATGACTGGGGTGCCTCCTACGGAACGGGGATCCCCCTCCAGCAGCTCACGGGCAACAGTTGAAATGACCTTGAATCACATGGCGAGGAATGAGTTCCTTTCTCTATTGTCTCCTCCATCCTTGGGATCCAGCCAGCAGAGGTCTGCAGGCTGTGGGTGGGTCCTCACACCTGCCCGCGGCTCCCCACCCTGTGGACAGCAGGGAACCCGAAGCAGGCCAGAGCCTCTGGGCAAGAGCCTCTGCTCTGTCCACCCGTCCTTACGGCCACCCTTGGTGTGCGGCAGGAGACACTGAACGTCCACTGGTAATAGTGACGTGCACTTTCAACTAAAAAGAAACATTTTGACATGAAGAAGAAAAAAATGAACTCCCTTCAAATGGTGAACAGAGATGAACACAGGGTCCTTAGACAGGCAATGGGTTCTGACACAGCAGGCCAGTGCTCAGATGTCTTTCTAAAGCAGCATTTGACTTTTTAAAAATAAACTCCCAATTTTGCAAGAACTTCAGATTCAGGGAGGAGTTGTTAAGATCATACAGAGACTCCCCACCTTCTCCACGACAGCGCCATCCCGATGCAGCCACCCTCTGGACGTATCCTTATTGAAACTAAGAAATGAACCCCTTGAGCATCCCTTCCCTGAACTCCTCGGTGGAGTTGGACGGGTTTCTCCAACACGTGGCCTCTTTCCATCCCAGGCTCCAACCCGGGCCACTGTGCTGCCTGTGCTCGGCCGTCTCTCTGGTCTCCCTGCCACCAGGATGCCAGGCCTGTCTGGGGAGGGGTTGCTGGAACTCCCCAGAAAAGCCCCTCGCTGCCAACTCAAACTTGTCACAGAGGGTCCCATTGTACAGTGCCCAGGCTGTGCTTGGGGATGAAGGACTCTCTGTACCCCGCCATGGGGTGTTCCCATTCCTGGCCTCCCAGCAGCTCTGAACCAGAGTGCCAGCTTGTCCTGGTCTCTCTGGCTGGTTTGTTTGTTGGTTCTTGGCCTTTTGAATCTTTCAAGGACAGAGCAAGGTCTCCAGGAGCCCTTTTACTGCTAAGTAAGGGACAGCGTGAAGATCTTCCTCTAGAACATTCTAGAACATCCTCTGCCCATCCTTAACAGAACATGCTGGGCTGGGTGGTGCTAGTCTGTTCCCAGTGGAGCAGGGATCCATCCCCTGTGCCTGGGGATGCCAGGGAGCCCAGGGCTGCTGGCCCAGGACAGCCACCCACAGCCCAGAATCATGCAGACCCTGCTGTCAAGGGGAGGCCCCCAAACGAAGGACTCCAGGCTGTTCTCTCTCCCCTGCACGAAAGCAGCTCAGGATGGGCAGAGCCTGGCAGCCAGGCAGAGGCTCCGCGATTTGGGGTGGGTATGGTGTCACCAAAAAATCTCTGGGCCTTTTCCTTCCCTGGAGGAGGACACAAACCTGCACTCCCATCCTGAGCAATCCAAGGCAGACGAGCATCTGGTTCAATTCCCCAGGATGCTCCAAGGGTGCCTCTGCTCCCCGTCACCCACCCCAACAAACACTGCCACCATCTCTGGCCTGAATAGTGAGGCCAATGCCAATGGAGACGGCAGGGTGGACAGAGCACCTGTGAGAGGTCCGTCCCCCAGTCTGTTCGCTCACATGGCAGGTTTAAGCGTCATGGAAACTCCAGGAGGGTCTGGCTGCCACTCTGCCACTGAGATTCTGGGACTGAGGTCCCCATGGTCCTGCCCCAGGTCCCACCACCTGGAGAGGAGAAGCCCATCTGCCCGCCCAGGCTGGCTGGCCCCAGAGCTGGCTCTGACGCTCTGCCTGTGCCCTTCCTCCCATGTGGCCCTTGGTGCCCCTTCTCCACCCAGCACCAGGCTGAGCTTGTAAAAGTGCAAATGGAGCCCGTCCGGGTCACCTCCAGCGTACAACCCTCCGGGGGCTGCCCCTCCCCGAGGACCTCCAACCTCCCCTTGGCACCTGCCATGTCCCCAGGGTCCTCCTGAGGTCTCTACTCCACTGGGCTCTGCTGGAGGCCCCTCCTGAGCCCCGGCCCCCAGGCCTGCCTCCTCCCAGCCTTCACCTCTCCCCCCACCACAGACCTCCCCACAACTGCCCTGCCAGTTCTCTCCTGCTCAGCCTCCTGTGCCCCATTTACTTCCCTGTGCGCCATCTCACTTGGCTGATGGGCTGACTTCCCTGCGCCTGAGTCACCACCTCCCCACTTGGCAAACACCCAGAGAGGGTGGGACTGGCTCCCCTCTGTGTCTGGTTCCCAGAGACCCAGCATGCTGCTTGGTCCACAGTAGGTGATCACCTCCCCTGAAAATCACCAGCCCAAACACTACAATTTCCGGTTCCCATTTTACAGATCAAAAAGTTGAGGTGGAGGGAGGCTGAGCCACTGGGCTACGTGCACACACCAAGCCTCCCTATGTGGGCGGGAACAGGAGGCCGGATCTGGGCATCCACCCTTGCCTGGAAGGATTCCCTAGGAAAGCCATGGACTAGTTGGAAGGGCTTGGGGCAGGGCCACAGGCCAGGGAGGCACAGGACGTGGAAACTGGGGGCTGAATTTGGAGCCTGGAGAAGAGACATTGGGAGGGGGCATGAGGGAGACTTCTTCCCATCAATTAACGCAGGCCTCATGGAGACGGGAAGCATATTCCTGGCAGAGCAGCCCCTTAATACATCATATCTCTAATCCCCGTGCCCTCTGACTTTACACATAATCCTTCTCTTTTGTACCGCGGCCTAAACCCTCCCTACCCAGACCAGGCATTACATCCCTGGTGAGGTCTGAGCCAAAGAAACTGGGTGGCTGGGAGCAGCCCCAGGGTGGGGAGGTGGGAGAACATATTCTCCTAAGTGTTTGACCAACAAAATCTAGCTAAACTCCCTGCCAGCCATGAACTATTCTTCTGAGAGGCCCTGAGCCTCCCAGGGTCTCTGTGGAGCCTCCCAGGCCCTCTCCTCTCCCCTCCTGGCTCCCCTGCTGGAGCCCAGACACAAACTTGGCCCTGGATTATCTCCATTTCCATATGGAGGGCTGTGTAAGCCCGTTCAATGCATGGACAGTCATTTTGTTCACAACTTTGCAGCAAGCAGGAGCCAAAGCCACTGGGAAATCAGCTATTCAGCCGCCTCATCTCCTGTGTGTGCACATCAGTAAATACAGAGGCCAGGAATCCAGGCTCCTTTGTTAATTACCATGTTGGCCAGCCAGCCTCACAAGGCTGCTTCCCCTGAAATCTGTGGCAACTCCTGATTTTAAAGAGAGGAAAAAATGCATCCATGAATGTGTTGTGCAGGGGCTGCAAGCTGCCCGGGGCCTCGACTCCCTTGCTGCTGTTCCTGGACCTTGGCAGCGGGGAGGCGCCCTCTGTCTCTGCACCTGCCTTCCCTCCACTCAGAGAGTAGGCCACCGACCCCTCAGCCCAGAGAGCACCTGGTCCGTCCTGTAATGCTCATGAACCAGCCATCTCCAGTCCCTGACGCGAAGAGTCCATCCATCCCGTCCCACCTCACTCCACATGCACGCCCCAGTCCCATCCTGCCATGCACATGCACACACACACATGTGCACATACACACATGCACTGCACGCACACACATGCACATGCACACCCACCCTCACACATATACACACTCATCCCCACACATGCACACATGCACACACACGTGCACATATACACACACGCACACACGTATGTACATGCACATACACACATAGCCCCACACATGCACATGCATGTACACACATGCACACATGTGTGCACACATGCGCACACATAGTCACACACATGCATGCACATGCACGTAAACACATGCACACATGTGTGCGCACATGCACACACATGCACATGCACACACATGCACACACATGCACAGTCCACCCCTCCCCACTCAGTTATAGCCCTGGGCGACCATCCCCTGCCCCTGTGGACTGTCTCATGCCCCCATCTGGGTCTCCATCCTCCCCATGACCTCCAGTCTCTCTCGACCCTGACACTCTCCCCGGGACCTGGTGGGCTTCCCTGCCCGCCTTCAGGCCAGCCTCGCAGCACCCCCTGCTATCCCTGAGGCTCCCTGCACCTCCTGGGGCTGGGGAGCTCCCCAGTCCCTGGACACCTGCCACCCACCCCCTGCTGCCAGGGACCTCTGCCCAGGTGGCACTGTGTCCATCCCCCACACTTGGGATGGAGGAGGGTCCTGAGCCCAGGTGGTAGTGGGGAGAGGAGAGGAGAGAAGGGAAGATGGATAAGGGAATCAACAGCCAGACTAAGAGAGAGAAAAGGAGGGAGAGAGAGAGGGAGAGAGAGAGAGAGATCAGAACAAAGATAGGCCAGCTGGGGGCCCAAGGACTGGGACTGGATCTACACAGATGTCACACCTGTGTCACTGTTCCTACCGGCAGGGAGGGTAGCCATGGATGGAGTGCTGGGCTCACATCCAGGGTCTGCCAGGGACCTGGCCCCACCTCTCCTCAGGGCAAATCCCCTGCACCTGTCTGAGGGCCACTTGTCTCAGCTGAGAAAGGGGCCAGGACAGGGCTACCCTGGGCTGCCATCTGGATCTAGTGAACTATCAGTCAGGCAGATGGCTGTGGCAGTGTGGCTCTGCAGATGGGGAGGGAGGTGACAGCTGCCATGGTGCCCTGGATCCTGGCACACAGTAAGTGCTCAATGAACAGTGCACACCAAAGTCCTCACTACGGTGCCCGGCGCCTCGGGGGCTGAGATGCCCAGGACAGCCCCCATCTGCATCTGCAGGTCCATTCAACCAACCACGGATGGAAGGTACTGTGGGGACAATGTGCCGTGTGCACAGTGCTCTCTGAAGGGTCCTGATGTCCTGATCAGGACGGTGTGTCCACTGCCCACAGAGCGTGTGCCTCGTATGAGGTGTTGTGAGTCATCAGGATGATCTGACGTGTCCAGGAAGAGGAGCGGAGGTTATGTGCCAATGTTCTGCTGTGGACGCTAGGGACCTGAGCATCTTGGAGGTGGGTATCCATGGCAGGTCCCAGAAGCAGCCCCACGGAGGCCCAGGGGCAATTGCAAAGTCTGCTAGGGCACTTCTACCATGATTACAACTTCTGCTACGGACCAAGCCTGGCATACACCAGGGACTTAATAAAGAGTAGCTGATATCATCCTTGTAACCAAGAAACCCAGTAAAACGGTCCCAGCACAGGATGCCCTGATGCAGGAGGAGGTGACCGAGGATGAAGGGCCGTTTGGCCTGGGAGGCTCCCTGGGGCGGGGCCCTCTTGGCAGGGCTCTGCAGGGTGGGTAGGAGTTGGATGGCAAGGCCGGGTTGGAGTCTGGCTGATGGGTGAGGCTGGGAGGACTGGACAGGCTGAGACCATAGGAAGGGTGGTGGAGCCTCCTCTAAAGCTGGGGAGGGGACATTCTTGCTCAGCCTCCTCCACCCCAATGTGCAAAGGGAGTCCTGAGAGGGAGGAGGCCTCTGTGTTTTGTGAAGGCTGAGAACTTGCACTCTGGAGTCAGAGCCCCGGTGCCTTTGGCTCTTGGAGCCCAAGGGTCCTCATCTGTGAGGCAGGGGTGGCACAGGAGTCTCCCATAGGCTGATGGAAAGAGGAGGCCCAAGGTGGGCGTGGCCAGCATGGAGCATGGGGTCAGGCACCAGCAGGTGCCAAAGAGGGGCAAACAACTGGCTTCCATCTTGACCAAAGCCCTTCCTGCCCTGGGCCCTGGACGCACCTCTGGGCATTTCCACAGCACTTACTCCCACGGTGTGGGCCTCCCCACCCCAGGCCTCACACAGCTGGAGCCTCTGCAGCCCCATTCCTGCTTTGCTCTGGCTCACCCACTGGCCCTGGCTGCCAGCTGGGTCTGAGGTTCATCTCGGGGGCCCTGCATTCTGTGATTTTTCCATCAAGCGCATGTCCCAGGGTCAAAACTGTCACCTAGCAGTGCCAAGCCGGGCTGTCGCCCCCAGTGGTTGGATACGCCCACGTGAGCCACTGATCCCTGCGTCCACCATGTGATGTCGGAGCCCCTTCCTGCAGGCCCCTAAGTCCTGGGTCCCGTCCAGCCCAGCACCCGGGACCTGCCTTAGACGTTGTCTCCAGGTGTCCCGCTCGGTGCCTCCCGCCTGCCTCCTCCAGGAAGCCTTCCTGGTGCCCAGGAGCCCAGGCTTGAACTGTGGTCCACCAGGTCTGCCGGGCCTTTCCACGTGGGTGGTGCTGCTTTGTAACTGATGGCGGGTCTGCCTGCCGGTCCTGGCTGGCTGACCTTCCACGAGGCTGAAACCTTCTGCCTGGCCTAACTCTTGGGGCCTCCGTGTTCTCATTTGCCTGAGGAGAAATATGGAGCCTCCCTCTCGGGAGCACTGGGCGGAGCGGTGCTCAGGCATCTTAAAGCTCTGCTGAGAGCAGGGCCCCAAGCCGACCTGGGCTGCTGTGAAGCTGTCCTTCTGCAACTGCAGCAGCACCCAGGGCAAAGCCCAGCACACAGTAGGTGCTCAGATAATGCCTAAAGATTCAGGAAGAAAAATACAGGGTGTTACTTGTCCTGACCCGCGGGACATCAACGCAGGACGGCAAACCTAAGAGAGAAGGAATGAAGGGACAAGAGACACAGGGAGTGACAGCAAGACAGGAATTCTGATCAAGCTGCAAATTTTTATTGTTCTCAAGGGTATTTATGCTGAGGGAATGAGGGGTATGATGAGACACAGGCTGGTTGGCTGTGTTTTTCTTTTGGGCTCCTGATAAGGTGCAAGTTCACGCAGGCGGGAAGGTGAAATCCCGGAAGAGAAGCGGGGGTGGGCCATAGGCAAAACTATCAGCCAGGAGTGGGGAGGGGGCGCGTTCCGGGAATCCGTCAGCCTTCAGCTGCAGGGTGCCTGAGTGAGCTGCAGGGTGTTTGTGCAGGGGAGGCAACCGCAAAATGCTCCCTGGGCTGCTGCTTATCATAAAGGTCAGAATGTCCTCAGAATGAGAACTTCTTCTTGGTCCCTGACATTTCCCCCTTTCTTATATAAAATTATTGACCATATTCTGAGAGCCATATTTTAAAGGGGTGATAGAGGCTATGTGGCAAGGCGGGGGCGTGGCCTGCCCGAACAGGTACAGCGCTGGAGTGACAATCCCTCGGGAACTGCGCCTGTCATAGGTTGTTCGTGACAGAGCAACATCCTTACCCGTCATTGGATAATGAGGCTCTAGCCCTCATTTCCTGTCTTAGGTTGGTATGAGCTCTCACGAATCTTACCCGTCATTGGCTGTCCAGTTCAGCTCACAGGGGTGATGGTCTTTTAAGATCACCATCACGATCCATCATCTCCAGTCGATGGTAATGAACCTGAATAGGTTTCGCCAGTATAGCCTCAATATGAGCTCTAAGAAAAGCCATGATCTTATTGAATATCAAAGGACCTATAGATATGATAAGCAGCAAGCAAAGGAGGGGACCTAGGAAGGGAAGGAGATAGGGAAGGAGTCCACTGAATCCAGTCCATAGTGGATTATCAGCCAGTGCTCGTCGGCGTTTTTCTAAGTCTTCCTGCAGCTGTTTGATCTTGTCCTTAACAATCCCTGACTTGTTGACATAGAAACAGCATTTTTCGAGCCTTAGCAGGGTCTTCAAATCCTGCATGGCTGTGGGAGAGCAGTGAACAGGCAGCCATTATCCAGAGAAGCAATGGTGTGCAGTCACAGGGTTTGCCATTCAGGGGATTTTTCGCATAGATTGTCAGCTGCATCTGTAAGAGAGGAAGATTCATCCTCAGGGGGAAGGTTTCCGTCCCTGGGTTGTGGTAAATCATTGACCTGTTTGACCAGGCGTTCTGGTAACCATCTTGGGGCTGCTTGTTCTTGATCTAATAACAATTGTTAAGATCATAGGTATTAGGTGCAGCAATTAACAAATCATCCATATAATGTAATATATAAACTTGTGGCCACCGCTCTCTCACAGGGTCTACTGCTTGAGCAACATATTTTTGGCAAAGACTAGGGCTGTTAGCCATACCCTGGGGAAGGACCTTCCAGTGAAATCTTTGCATAGGGCCCTGAAAATTGATGTGGGGGAGGCTGAAAGCAAAATAGGGTCTGTCATCAGGATGTAAAGGAATAGTAAAAAAGCAATCTTTTAAGTCAATGACCATTTTATAATAGTCCCTAGGAATAGCTACCGGTGTAGGGATGCCTGGCTGTAGTGCCCCCATCGGACGCATAACCTTATTGATAGCGCGCAAATCCTGTAAAAGGCGCCATTTGCCTGATTTCTTCTTAATAACAAAAATAGGAGTGTTCCAGGGTGAGGTTGAGGGTTCCACATGGCCGGCTGTCAACTGTTCCTGCACTAACATGGAGGCAGCCTCTAATTTGTCTTGGGTAAGGGGCCACTGATCCACCCACACAGGAGTTTGAGTTTCCTAAATAATTTTGTCTGCATGGGGTACAGGAGGGTCAGGGACCGACACTAAAAATCCAAATACCCAAGTCCAAATTTGTCTGTTTTTTGTATGGGCTGTACAGGCTCAACCTGTCCTTGTCCTAGCCTCCCAAGGCCTGTACCAGGGATAAAGCCCATACGAAGCATTTGATGAGTGACTAAAGAGTCGGGACTAGCAAGAATAACTTTCATTTGGCTTAGAATGTCTCGTCCCCAAAGGTTGACAGGGAGATCAGGAACAACGAATGGGGTAACAGTTCCTTTATTTCCTGTGTTATCTTTTGTGTCAGTCCAATTGAGCACCCTGGAGCTAACTAAGGGATTTTTTGATTGCCCTATTCCTTTAAGGTCAGTTAGTGATGAGGTGAGGGACCATTCTGATGGCCAATATTTTTGAGAAATAACTGTGGCATCCGCACCAGTATCTAGGATCCCTTGGAATTTCTTTCCTTCAATAAATAAGGTAAGAGTGGGTCTTTTGTGGGAGATAGGTTGGACCCAATACACATCAGAGGAACCTAAAGAGGCCCTGTTTCGTGGTGAATTTTGGGCAGCGGGAGTGTTTCCTGAATTGAGGGGAAGGAGTATTAATTGTGCAATTCTTGTTCCTGCAGGGATGGCCGCTATTCCGTTAATAGCTGTGGCCAGTATTTTAATTTCTCCAGTATAATCATTATCAATGATGCCAGGGAAGACCTGAACACCCTGTAAGGTGGTAGAAGCTCTCCCAAGAATAAGAGCACACATATGAGGTGGAGGGGGGCCTACAACCCCAGTGGGTATTATTTGGGGTCCTTGCATAGAGTCTAATATTGTATTGGTGGAGGCACAGAGGTCCAATCCTGCGCTGCCTGGGGTAGCGCGTTGGAGGGAGGTGATTGTGGAGAAGGACAGGGAGCCTGGATTGGGTTGGGAGTCTGAGATGGAACAAACCTTATTGCCCCTGGGTTTGCTCTGGGGGCGGTCGGGGCCAGGGGCTGGCCCCGAGAGGAGTTTCCCGGGAAGTTAGAGGGAATAGGCTGTCCAAGGGCATTGATCTTGGATCTACATTCCTTGGCCCAGTGGCGACCTTTACCACATTTAGGGCAAAGGGTGAGCGGAGGTGGTTTAGCCCCTGTTTGAGGAGATATGGGTCCTTGACCCAGTCTCCCTGTTGGGCACTCTCACGCAAAATGACCAGATTGTTTGCAAGTAAAGCAAGTACGTGGGCCAGGGTTGTGAAGGGCCTTGGAGAAGGTGGCGCCAATAGCGAGACCCATGGCATGGGCTGTTCCTACCCCAGCACACAGCCTAATGAAGTCAGAAAGGTCCCCTTTATCTTTATGGGGCCGAAGAACATCTTGACATATTGGGTTGGCATTTTCAAAGGCAAGATATTTTACAAAGGAGCTCTCGCTTTCACTTGGTCCAAGTAAGCGCTCCGCAGCTAGATTAAGCCGGGCAACAAAGTCACTGTAAGGCTCGTCAGGACCCTGACGAATTTTTGCTAGGGAGGTGGTGGCCGAGCCCTTTTGAGGGAGCCGTCTCCAAGCGTGCAAACCAGCAGTTTGAACCTGTGCTAGGAGCCCAGTAGGGAAGCGCGCCTATTTAGGGTTAGTATCAAATGGCGCATTACCCACTAGTTTAACATAGGTCCAGGATTTAGAGGAAGCCTTGGTTGAATTTTTTTGGGCAGTTTCCCGACAGTATTCCTTAAAGTCTGCGTTCCACAACAGGAAGTCACCTGCACTGAGGGTGGCTCGGGCCAAAAATTTCCAATCATTAGGGGTGAGCCATTGTGTACTATGGTTCTCTAGCAAGGCCAGTGTATAAGGTGCAGTGAGACCATACTGAGCATAAGCCTTTTTAAGTCTTTCAAGAAAACGGAGACTCAGCCTTTTATAAGAACCAAGGGCTCCACTCTGTCCAGAGGTGGGCTCCTCCTCATCCCCTGATTCCTGGTCCTCCTCTTGTTCTCCCTCTGGTTCTACCTCTTGTTCCTCCCCTGATTCCTTTTCCTGACCTCCTTCTAGACCCTCTGCTTTAGTCTGTGCGAGCTGATCTGCTTGACTGCGAGTGACTGGAAAGGCAAGAACAGGCTGACCACGTGGCTTCACCTTACGAGTATTAAGGGGTTTGGGGCCAGTTTGTGTTAACTCCGTGCCCAAGGCCAGTGAGCGAAGTTCGGCATCAAGGGCTTTTAGTTCTTTTAAAAGTTGGATTTGTTCCCGCCTATGTTGGAGAGACTCACGTAAAGGGGTTAGATTAGGCAAGGGAAGCAGGGAAAAAATGTCTGGGGGGGCAGTAGGTCCCTGAAGGGCCGGAGCACGAAAGGCAGGGGGTGTATAAGTGGGAAGTGGATTTTTAAGAGGTGGCAGGTCTGGAGAATGGTGTTGAGCTGCTGCCTCCTCCAGGGTAGCCTGCTCCTCTGGGGTCACGTCATCATAGGGATTTAAAACCGGATAAATCTTGGGATTTTTAGGGGACTCTTTTGGTAAGGTGGGGTCTGGGAGGGTCCCAGGGTCTGGGAGGGTCCCAGGGTCCTGAGAAGGCTGAGTAGGGGGCATTTGAATACTAATCGAAGGGCATGCCGAGGGGGGGCGAGAGGTGGATTGCATTGCCTGCTCCCCAATTTTTACAAGTTTTAAAGTACCACTGTCAAAGGGTGAACTTTTAAGAATCTCATTAATTAAATTCCAATAAGAAAAGGCAGTGACAGGCACCTTTTGAGGACCAAAAGTCTCATAATAATCTTTGAGGCAGTCTCCTACTCTGAGCCACCTTTTACCATCAATTGACCCCTCGAGGGGAAACCAAGGACACAAATCCTCTATGTATGAAAAGAATAATTTTAAGTCCTTTTTCTTAACACGCGCTCCCCGAGTCTTGAGGGCCTCCTTGAGACCCGACAGAAACAAATCATGTGACGAAACTGCTTGTCCCATGGTGTGTCACTCACCTTGCGCCGGCCTCACTCTCCTCCTGGATCTGACTCCCGGTCGCGTTTACCGAGGCGATCCCAAATCCCGCTTGGCCAAGTCTTCCCCGGAGGGCGGCGTTCGCTTCTCTGGCAAAGGTTCCAATCAACCACGTTGGGCGCCAACTGTCCCGACCCGCGGGACATCAACGCAGGACGGCAAACCTAAGAGAGAAGGAATGAAGGGACAAGAGACACAGGGAGTGACAGCAAGACAGGAATTCTGATCAAGCTGCAAATTTTTATTGTTCTCAAGGGTATTTATGCTGAGGGAATGAGGGGTATGATGAGACACAGGCTGGTTGGCTGTGTTTTTCTTTTGGGCTCCTGATAAGGTGCAAGTTCACGCAGGCGGGAAGGTGAAATCCCGGAAGAGAAGCGGGGGTGGGCCATAGGCAAAACTATCAGCCAGGAGTGGGGAGGGGGCGCGTTCCGGGAATCCGTCAGCCTTCAGCTGCAGGGTGCCTGAGTGAGCTGCAGGGTGTTTGTGCAGGGGAGGCAACCGCAAAATGCTCCCTGGGCTGCTGCTTATCATAAAGGTCAGAATGTCCTCAGAATGAGAACTTCTTCTTGGTCCCTGACAGTTACTAGCTAGGTGGTCTCAGGCAAGGCTCTGAGCCCCTTAGATCCGGCACCTGTGAAATGGGAGTGATAGGTGGACGTATCTTGCTTGGGCTCCTTGGAGAGGTAGGTGACGGCCCCAGGCAGGGCTGCGGGGCATGTTCCAGAGCATCAGGCCCTCCTACCATGCACTGCATCTTCCTAGCCGCCCCTTGACGGAGGGCCTCCCATCGCCACCATGAAGAACCTGATGCACAGAGAGGTGAAGCCACTTGAACCAAGTCACACAGCAGGAAAGGCAGAGGCAGAAGCTTGGTGTGGGCCCCAGGGCCCCTGCTCATATCCATGTGCTCTGGCCTACCATGATGGCTGTTCCTTCCCTACCCCCAACTTTACCCACCTGCCCCAGGGGTAGAGCAGCTCCCAGCTCTGTGTCTAGAAGATGGTTGGGCAAGTACTGGACCTCTGACCATGTCCTGAACGTAAAAATCACTTTGCTACCCTGAAAAGGCAGGCTCTGGGAACAGCAGGGCAAGGTGCTTCAGATCACAGACTTGGGGGTCGACAGACCTGGGTTCCAGTCCCCACGATGCCCCCACTCTGCTGTGTGCCCTGGGGCAAGTGAGTGTCCCTCTCTGAGCCTGAGTTTCGCATCTGAATAACAGGGTAGAAGAAACCACCCTCCTGATAGGGCTGGGGTGGGTCCTAGTGAGGGAGACCCTTGAGGCCCACAGTGCACCTGTGGCCTCTCCTGGTCCCCCAGCCCATCTTGTCCTGCACGCAGAGGGGCAGTGGAGATTCTGAGAGTGACTGGCAGGCTTCCCGGCTGCCACCCGCCTGGTGTCAGGCGGCATGATGGATCACCTGGACACACACGGCAATAGCTGCAGACATGCTATTACGCCAGGATTGTCTGCCCGTGGCCCGGCTTGGCCGCGCTGCCACAGATAATGGCCTGGAACAAAGATGGCAGCTGTGTGTGGGACAGACCTGTGGCAAGTGAGATAAAGAGGAAGGAACAGGCAAGGGGCAGCAGCAGGGGATGTGAAAGGAGCAGGACTGGGGTACAGGGAGGAGGTCGGGAGGCAGGGAGGCTGGGCATGGGCTCAACCCCGAGGAGACCCAGGCGACATAGTCCAACAACCACGACAGCATGGATGGCGGTAATAATAATGGCCCCGCTTGGCCAGCTGCCAGTCACACCTTGGTGACTGGGGTCAAGCTGACAGTCATCCTTCCCGCCCTCACCAACCACCCTGGCTGGGGCCTCTGGGAGTGGGTGGGGGTCTGCATCCAGAGGTCCCCCCAGTAAGGAGGTCCTGTTTACAGCCTCCAGCCTCTTTCCAGGCTGAGAGAAGGCCAGAGACTGGGAAGGGGAAGGGTTCTTTTTTCAGCTGGGCTGCTCCTTGTAAAGAATCTCCCAAGACCCCCTTTCCTGCCCAGAGCCAAATCCAGGATCCTGGATATAGAAGGCAGGGAGGAGAGGACCTCGGTGGGCACTCAGCCGCCCCCTCAGCCTCCATAATGAACCTCTCTTGAGGATTTTGACGTCCCTCGACCCAGAGTAACCTTGCCGCAGGTGCTCCCTGGAAGGTGCTTTGCAGCTGGGAGGACTGAGGCTCAGAGAGCTGGAGGTCAGCTGAGGCCACACTGTGGAGGCTGGCTGGACCCAGTGCTCAGCTCCAGGTTTCTGCTGGACTCCTTCCCTTCCCCCAAAAAACCTCCAAATGAGCCACCTGCATACGTGGGGGCTGCCATGGGCCCAGTTAAGAAGTGGCTCTTTGCTATAAGGAGAGAAGGTGGGGCAAACTCAGGGAGGCAGCGAAGGTCACATCTGCAAAGTAAACTGGGAGTGGGGACCCAGAACCGGCCATCCCAAGGCCCAGGGACAAGCCCTTGTGGGCACAGTAAGTGCTGTACAAACAGAACCTCTCCAAGCCAACCCCACGGCCCACAATGGGACAAACAGATCCTCCCTCCCAGGGCATGGTGGGGCTGAGCAAGGCCAGCTGAGGGACATGGTCAGAGCAGAGCCAGTCACACAGCAGGTGCCCTGAGTCCTGAGTGGCTGAAGGGCCACTGTGAGGTCCCCTGGTTAACTTCTGGACCACATCAGCGCCGGCCAGCTGGAATGAACTCCCAGCAACCCACTGGACTCTCCATCAGCAACCAAATCCCGTGGCCTTCTAAAGCTCCTACTGTGCTCCTACTGTATGCACAATCCAGAGTCTAAAGCAGAGGCATCCATCACAAAGTGGGTGGGAGGGAGTTCTATACATCATCACCACGTGCCAAGACCCATGTGTGTGGAAAGCAGAGAACCCAAAGAGCCGGCTGAGGTGGTGGCTCAGTGGGGGAGAGAAATAAGTCAGTGACCTAAAGTCCATTGCCAACTAAAAAAATATTTAAAAATGCAGCAAGAGACAGGTGGGGCTGCCTTCAGCCGCACGGGCTGCGGGTGCCTCACCACCTGCCTCTGTGGACCATGCCTCTCACATTTTCCCTGCTAAGTTTTACATTGACAGCCGGAGTCGATCCAGACCAGCCACTGCTCCAGTCCCACAACCGTGTGGGGCCCATGACCACAGCCTCCGGTCACATGATTCTAGACCAAAATGGCTTTTTCCTCCACTGGCTTGGAAACCAAGTGGTTTAAATTTTTTTTTTTTTATATTTTAAGGAAATAAGGGCTTTAGTCCATCCTGTACCCAGTCTATGTTTATGTTAGAAGGTGTTTCTCCAGAACATTCTTCCAACAGGCCCTGAATGGTTGGCAGATTTTTTTTCCCTCATCCAGAGAACCTGGCCACAGGGATGCATCCAAGAGAAACTGTGGCATCCTTGTCACCCCTCAGCCCTTGTACAGGCCAGCCCCCTCCCTGGAGAAAAAGATATATAACACCGAATCCTGTGAAATTTGCCACTGTGAGAACATTTAATTTTTCACACCCAGACAAACTGACTGGGTTTGTTAAAGCCCAAGATAATCAAATAATTATTATAACTCATCTTCGCCCCGCCTGTCTCTGGCTATTTGTACCATTAATGTCCCAGTGGGGAGCAGCTCTGGGTTCGCTCAGACACAGCCTATTTAGATAACCTTCTGGCTGGTCTCCTGAGAACAAATATCCCTCCTAGAAATCTTACAACAGATGACGCGATCCTCTCTAATCTTCTTATCATTGTAGCCTCTGCTCCACGCCTGGTTATCGCACAAGATTGCAAAAGAGAGAGAGAGAGAGAAACAGAGAGAGAGAGATTTATACATATATATTTATGTTGCATAGAAATTTATATCAGTGTATATAGATTCAGGAAGTAACAAAAGGGAGATAACAGGCAGGACCGGTGGGCCCTCCCTCAAGGCTGCAGGGCAGGGAGGTCCTGGCCTCAGCCTGGCCAGGGTGTGTGGCAGCTCCACTCTGCACCAGCAGCAGCGGCTGGTTGCACAGGGCTCGGGGCTGGAGTGGGGGCCAGCGCCCAGGTGGCTGTACTGAGACCTGCCTGCACCGGGAACTTTCCCATGCTTGCCCTCCCTCCTTCCTCTCTCTGGGTTTTTTTTTTGACTCTGGTATTTTTCCTTTTCCTGCTTCTCTCCTTCTCCCTCTCCTGGACTCTCTCCCTCTCCCTCCCTCCCCACCTGCTCCATCCTCCTCTCTTCTCCTGCCTCTGACCTGGCCTCCCTCCTCCCTCCCAGCTGCCCCCGCCTCCTCCCCACCAACCCCAGCCCCTTACCCTCCTGGCCTCCTCCCTGGCCCCACCGTCCCCCTGGCCCCTGGCTGCCTGGCCACCTCCCTCCACAGCCTCCTCTTACTAATCCCATCACACCCACCTTTGTCCCCCTTCAGCCTTAATTTCTGAGTAATATGTTCTCAGTCAAGGAATGAAAAAAAAATAGAGAGGAAGCGGGGAGAGGAGAGGAGAGGAACCTTCTAAATAAGTCATTTCGTCATGTAAGGAGCTAATCTGTAAATGAGGAGCTGTCGTGGAGTTTTTAGCACTGCTTGTTAAGTAGGGATCAGAGGTCGATTCAGACCCTCGGAGGCAGCACAGGGGAGGACTGAGCACCTCCTGCCCAGAGAGAAACCAGTAGAGAGAAAGGTGGGAAGCCCTGGGCCTGATGGGGCTGAGCTGGCATCTCAGAGTCGGGGACCCAGGCCCAGCACTCCCTGCCTGTAGCCTGTGCTCCCTTCAAAGGTGGGACTGGGAGCTGCAGCCCAGCCTCTGTTTCCTCGCCTGGACCCTGGGAGCCTCAGGGTCAGACATGGGAGGAGGATGGTCCCAGTGAAAGGATTCAACCTTCAGAATCAAACCCGAGAGTCGTGTCTGCCTGGAGGTGACAGACGCCCTCTGAGTTATTCTTCACAGAAGGTGGGGTGCCCTGCCAGGTGGGGCGAGCCAGCGGTGGTTTCACAGGAGCCCGTGACGCAGGCCTGCTGCAGATCTGGCCACCCTGGGAATGGGGTCTGCTCCCGGGTTTGGGGGTGTCATGCCAACCCCCAGGCTGGGCCGGGTGCTGGGCTCTGATGCTGCTGGGTCGAGCAGGGTCCACTCCTGACCCTGGGCGCTCCTCTGGGAGCAGAGAGGACAGAGCTGGAGCCACTGCAGGGACTGCCCCCCAGTTCGGGCCCTGAAAGGGATCCCTGCTTCGGGGGTGAAGATGGATTGGGTCCTGGAGCCCAGCTGCCCCAATTTGAATCCTGGCCCTGCCGCTTGCCCAGCTCCCGACGGGAGGTGGGTGTAGTTAGAGCTCACGGCAGAGGGGTGGAGGCAGGCAGTTCAGCCGCAGCCCCGCCCTGTGAGTGGCAGTGACTCGTATATCCCAGCTCTGCTTCTGCTTGCCGGCCTCTAGGGGACTAGGGAGGGGCAGTGACTGAGGCCGACTCCCTGACAGGCATCTGGCCTGGGACTCCAACCCCAGGATCTGGCTCCCATGTACTTTCTGATTACGTCATTCCTGGGCCTCAGTTTCCCCACCTATAAAATGGGGATGATCAGGGTGGATGTGGAGGTTATCCTTGCACAAAGGGAGGGTAGTGGTCATGTTAGCAGCTATGACTAACGGTGCAGAAGGCAGGGCTCAGGGTGCAGGCCTTGCGTTCAAATCCCAGCACTATCCTTTACTACATTACTAGCTGTGTGACCTTAGGGAATCCCCTTCACCTCTCTGTGCTTCTGCATCTCACCTGTGAAATGTGCCTGCCTCACTGGGCTGTCCTGGTGTTTCAGTCTGGACTCCATAGCTAAGATTTCTGATCTGGAGGCAGGACCCAGGTCTTGGGCTTCTCTGCAGCTTGAGGTTCAGGGCTAGAAAGCAGAGTGTTGTGGATTGGTGCTTTGAAAATATGCGAGTCGCAGCTACAGCCAGAAGTGGCCGGAGATGCTCGGTCACCGCACATGCCTCCTGTCCCCCTCTGGGTCGTTCAGAGGGTACTTCTCAAATGTGTCAATAGCATCCTACCCCTGCCACCTGCTTCTCTGTGCTGTGACCTTCCAGTGACCACAGGTGTGAACTAGGTCCCCACACAGGGTAGACTGGAAGTGCCAGGAAGCTCACGGCCCAGGAATGACTTGGAATCCATGACCCGGGAGGTTGGGGAGGAGCATCTCAGCTTCTTGCCCCTGAGTGCTGTTCATAGCTGCCAAGACATCCCCGCAGACTGCACCCTGCTCATCGATGCACCTGCATTGATCTTCTTCTCTTCCCTGTCTTACCTGGGGAGCACCCAACTTCTGAGGGTGGCTTACATTATATCCAGCAGAGGCCCTTAAATTCACCCTTTGGCAAAATGATTTTCTCCCATTTTACTCTGTCCATTCTGAAGGACACTTTCAAGAGGAACAAGGAGTGCTGAGAAATTCCAAAGGGCAAATCTGCCCTAGACTCGGGAGAGTTGGCTCCCACAGGCAAGTGATGTTGAAGAAAAGAAGTCTGAAAGAAAATCAGAGTGTGGTAGTCAGCTTTCTGTTGTTGTAACAAAACACCTGACATTATCAACTTAAGAAGAGAAAAGGTTTATTCTGACTCACAGTTTCAGAGGTTCCAGTCCATGAATAGTTGGCTCTGTTTCTTTGGGCCTGAGGCAGCCCCACATGGTGATGGTGGGGAAAGTGTGTTGGGGCAAAGCTATTTACTCACGGCAGCCAGGAAGCAGGGGAGGGGGGCGGAGTCCCACTATCCCCTTGAAGGGCAAGCTCCCAGTGACCTACCTTCCTTCCACGAGGCCTCACCTCCTCATAGCCTGGAGACCAAGCCTTCAACACATGGGCGTTGGAGAGCATTCAGGATCCAACTACAGCAACGAGTTCATGGAGTGGCAAAATGGGCACAGCTTGGCAGGGGCCCTGTGGTGGGGGCAGAGGGAACCATTTTGGCCTCCGTTTCATCTTCTGTCAAGTGGTCCAAAGCCACCTGCCCCCTCTCATTGCCTCTGCAGAGCAGGATGAGGGACTGAGAGGTTCTAAAAGGGAACACCCCAGAGTGGGACCCCAGAACAAGGATGCAGCACTTTACCACTAAGGCGCCAGGCCAGACCCTGCATTTAGTTTGCTGTGTTTTCCTCCAAAGCCGTTGCCCTCCTGGAGGGATACCAGTGCTGTGGGGTGGGGGACCATCAAAGAATCACATGCCAGTGACTGCCATACACCATACACAGTAAGAAATTCAGTGAAGGACAATAAAGTGAGAGAAGACAGTGCAAGACAAGGGAAATATTCTAATAAGGTCTCTGAGAACAGAGACTGGAAACAGGCAGAGGAGGTGACCGTGTGAACACTAGGGTAAAAGCAAGCCAGGAAGAGCCAGCAGTATGTGCAAAGGTCCTGGGGCAGGAGGGATTCATTGGAGATACTGCAATGAGTCTGGTGTGACTATGACATGGTCAGCAAAGTGGAAGGGAATGATGGGAGAGGAGGGTGGAGAGACAGTGGGTTCAGGTCCTCCATGACTTCGTGGATCCATGTGAGGGGTTCAGATTTTAACCCAGGTGAGCAGGAGTCCAGGAGTCACAGATGGCCTGCACAGCATCCCTGATTCACAATGAAGGATCATCCTGGCTGACACATGAGAATGGCCCAGCAGAGGGCAAAGGAGGAGGCTGGCAGGTGACTGATGGCCCCGCCCCACCCACTGCCACACGTCTGCTCCTGACACACGTTGCTGCATTGCCCTGTGCCCGGGCCAGATGCCAGCCCTGGGTGATGAGCTGCAAATGAGTGGGCAGGTCAGCGCCTCTCATTTCCACCAGCGCCATGGGCAAAGGCTGTGGCGATGGGCAGTTAAGCTCTGAGCTCTGAAAACGCGGACATAAGGGGGATGCGGCCGAGGAAGCTGCCTGGCGATGCAAATGAGGCCCAGTTGGAGCACGGAGCATCAGACGGCCTCTCCCAAGATCTACACTGGCAGAGACCGTCCTCATTCACTGAGCTAACCAGCTAGTATCACCAGACTGCCAGCACCGTCGGTGGAAGAGAGGGACCCGGTGGCCTTTGGGGATGTCTCCGCGGGGCCCGACCAGACGGAACCAACGGCCTTCATCCTTGGTGGCTGGTCCTGGAGAACCCCTGTGTGCCTGACCTTTGGAATGTGGGTTGTGGGAATTAGAAGGGGTGTCGTGTGGGTCCCCATGAGAAGCCTCATGAGGAGACTGAGGCATAGGGTGGAGCCGGGACTCGCTCAAGCACAGGCGGCGAGGGATGTGGTGCAGCGCCCTGCGTCATTGGAGGCCCGACGTGGACACCTGGGTTTGGTCAGCTTCTCCACACCAGCTCTGGTCTGCGTGGCCATCAGTCTGTCCCGAGGGTCCTGCACCCCACCCACAGCCCCTGACCTTCCCCTGGGCGGGCTTTCAATGTCACCAAGGCTGCAGGGGCTCAGTGCCTGCAGGAGCAGGAAGGCCTGGGCAGACCCAGCGCAGCAAGGAGGCCAGGACGAGGACACCCAGCTCTGGCCCGCATGGCCCCCAGAGTCTGGCCCCATGGCAGCTGGAACTGCAGGTCAGTGACAGGTGTCAGCAGTCAGGAGGTGGCCCTGCCCATTCCTCCTGGTCCTGAGACGAACTGGGTCACAGACGCCCAACGAAGCGCCTGTGTCTGGAGCCACGATGCCACACAGAGGCCGCGCTGAGTTCTGTGTGCCCTCTGCGGCCGTGTCTGGCCGGGTGGATGTGAGACTCAGGCAGTGCCACGCTCCCAAGGTCAGGCCAGACTTGAGAGCAGGGCCTGCCCTGCGTCAAGGCTGCCCAGGGCCCCGCAGCCCTGCCCAGCCTGGCCTCCCTCGCCCTTGCGTCCCCAGAGGTCCTCCTGACCACCCGGGCTTGTCTCCACACCCTGCCCACAGCAGACAGCCTTCATCCACTGGGGACTGCTTCCAGAACCCCCTCTGCCCAGTGTTATCTGGGCTCTGGTTTATCCTTTACTGAGAGTTCCTTTAAACTCCCTTTTCTTCAACCACATGATTTTAAAAGAACACTTTGAACCAGCGCTACACACACGATGCACTTTGGCATAAATAAAAAAAACAGAAAGGAAAGAAGCAGCGGGTGATAAACTGTAGCCTATGGACCAAATCTAGACCACCACTTGTTTTTGTAAATAAAGTTTTATTGGAACACAGTCCCCCCCCCAAAAAAAAGGAAAGAGAAAAGAGAGGAACTCTATACAGTGAGCTCAGCGATGGTGTTACATTCCAACTAGTTGGAGTTTGACAAGGCTCTGCCTCCTGACCTCTGCTCTCTCTCTGTTCAAATAGAGCCAAGCTAACAAATGCCTACCTGACCCTGGGACACCTGGCTGTGCCCAGCTGAAACAAATTTGTCAATGACCTCCCAAAACTATTCTTCCAGCTTTATTCCTAATAGCGCCAAAGACCAAAATGGAAACCATCCAAATGTCCAGCTACAGTATGATGGAGAATAAACAGAGATATGTTTATTTGAGGGAATATTAAGAAATGAAAAAAAATGACCTGTGAACAGAGTACAGCCAAGATGAACATCACAGACACAACAGAAAGCAAAAGAAGCAAATTCAAAATGTGTGTATTTGTCCACCTGTGGATGAACAGGTAAATAAAATGCAATGTATTCACCCAGCAGAATATTATTCAGCCATAAAAAGAAAAGACTATGGAACCATGGGTGGATGAACTTTGAAAATATTATGCTAAGTGAAATAAACCAGACACAAAAGACCACAGATTGCATAATTTCAAATGCACAAAACATTCAGAATAGCTAAATCCATAAAGACAGAAAGCAGATGAGTGCTGTCAGGGACTGGAGAGGGGAGGGGACTTTGGGAGTGATAGGAAGAATACAAGATTTGTTTTGTAGGTGATGAAATATTCTAAAATCAACTCTGGTGACATTTCCCCAGTATCGTGAACATACTAAAAGCCACTGAATTTTAAATGGATGAAGTATGTGGTGTGCAAGTCATATCTCAATAAAGCCCAGTGAATACTATCCAGTTCCACTAAAGTGAAGTTCAAGAACAGGCAGAAGGACTCTTGGGGGCCAGCAGTGGGAGGGACGGGCAGGCGTGGAGAGGGCTGGACACACCCCACTTCTCCCAGTGACTATGTGAAAAGTTTTGCACTACCCACGTAAGAGGTGTGCACCTTGATTTTTTTTTAAGAGAAAAGTGGCCGCTGGTGTTGGAGATGGGGCGGCTGCAGATGGGGCTGCAGCTCCTTGATGGGGCTGGTGGCTGAGAGCTGGGAGCGACTAACTGCCTGACCCTGAGGCTCGGTGCTGGTTAATGCTGTCCCCTGAGCAGCAGGGACAGGGGCCCTGCCTCTGACCAGAAGATCAGCTGGGACCAACCTGGAGGCTGTTATAAAGGTTCCCATTTTGCAGTGAGAAAACTGCGGCCCTGGGATGCCTCAGGATTGCTAGGTCCCTGGTACTGCCGGGCTGGGGTTGGGCGGCCTCAGCCCTGAGATTCTTCCATGTGTTTTTCTGAAGCCAGGACACCCCTAAAGTCCTGCCAGGTGTCACCGAGCTCTTCCCAGGGAGGAAAGCTCGCTACCCCTCCAGGGGACTTGTTCCACCACTGCACACTCTGGTCCCCCAGCCACCTTGAGCCTGGGCCCTGGTGCCTTCTGGTGGCCACTCTTGCTGCCGTGGCCTCTGGACTAACTCTAACAGCTGGACAGAGAGAGGTCACCTCACCCCCCCACACACACACACACCCAGCAGATGCCCCGGCCTGCCTGCATCCAGGGTCCTCCACCCCAAGGACATGGTCCCAAGCCTCTGGGTCACCTGCCACCTCCCTGGTTCTACATCACATGGCGTCCAGAGAAGGAGGCACAGTCTTGTCCGCTGCTTGCTGGGATCGGACACCTCCTGGGTCTGCAAAGAGTCACTGTCCCCTTTGGCGCCTCAACCTCCTGATCAGGAAAAGGAGGGTCACCGTGGCAGCACTACATGGTGGGTGGTGAGGGGCCACCAGGATCTTGGCACAGTGGCGATGCTTGGGGTGGCAAGACCGGCGTGTCTAACCAGCCCATCTGTGGATCTGTGACCTCACCTGGGCAAGCCGGGCACTAAGGCTCTTTGTAAACTGCAGGCACTCAATAAATGCAGGTGCTTCTTGAGCAGACAAAGGTGCAGCATCTCCAAAGCCTTAGACTTCTGCCTTTCCAGTGTCGCCTCTTCTTGCCCAGCCTGTCCCCAACACTCTGCTCCCTGATTCTCCCCCCAGGGAGGTCCCCCATGTCCCTGTCTCCCGTATCCCCCAGACTCGTGCCTACCCCATGGGTTCTGGGGCTGCCTCTCCACTGCCACAGGGCTGCCTCCTTCTGCCCAGAGAAGCCGTGGGTGGGTTTTCGGGAACAGCTGCCAGCAGCCGAGATGCAGCCGCTGCCTGGAGAGTCATTAGTAGATAATTAATACTCACGGCACAGAGCCACGACTTCTGGGCTCCCCCAACACGCAACCGGGCCTCCAGCCCTCCTCTGGCCAAAGGCCCCTGACCCTCAGTGCAGGCATCCCTGGGGCAGCAGGCAGGTCCTGGATGCAAGGGTCATGGCTTGGTGGTCGGGGTCTGTCCTTGGGGGGCTCCGCCTACATCCAGCTATTGGAGCTGGGGAGCCCTGGAGGCCTGAGGCTGAACATGCACGTCATCAGCTGGTCACAGGGGGCAGCAGGGCCAGGGTGCAAGGTGGACGCAGCCCCTCCTCACACCTGAGACCAGTTGACCTTTGGTGGTTGCCATGGTGATGGTCGTCCCCAGCAGCTGGGCAAGGATGTTGCCTCAGCAGCTGTCATGAGCTTGCGTGAGAAGCACTGCCTGGCCCCCGTCCGCCCGTGCTCCATCTGTGAGGCCAGCCACCTCGCCTCCCTGAGTTGCCACACTGGGTGCCTGCTGCACGTGCCGCAGGGGTGGGGTCACAACTCCGGTCCGCACCGTGCCCATCTCCCAGCTCCCCTGCCCAGCGGCTGTGAGACCCCAGCAGCCCATCAACCTTCCCAGAGCCTCAGTCTCCAGGTTTATAAAATGGGTTCGCTGTGTCCCGGGCGGCGCCGAACGCGGCTCAAATGCTCGATTCTCCCAGATGGGGGCCGGCTACCAGCTTACAAGTTAGGCGGCTTCTTCTTCCGCCGTGTGCATTCACATCATCTGCTGAGTGCCTACTGGATGCCGACACTGCGCTCCACTGGTGATGCACATTCCTTTGGCTCCATCCTGTCTGCCTCACATCTCGGCCTGTTTAATTCCCCTGCTGTTCATGCAAATTTGGCCTCAGCTTCCCCACTGGGCGGACAGAGAAACCAAGGCTGTGAAGGTCAAGCCCCTGGATCCTGAGGTCTCCCCCTGCCAACGGCAGCTTGCACTCCTCCAGCTCCTTCCAGGTTGCCTCCTGTTTGCCACAGACCTGGATCAGAGCCTGGATCTACTGTGTCCTGCTGGGTTACCTGAGCCAAGGACACCCCTGCACAGTGCCTCAGCTCCCCAACCTGGGATGCCTCCCGGGCCGCTCTCCGTCAGTGTGCAGGTGAACCGCCCCTGCATGCAGTGTTTTGTTTGGGAAACCTCCCCTAACAGCAGCTCTTATTTTCACTGTTGTTATCATTATTATTTCTCCATCTGTGGAGCTTGGACACTGTAGGGTCCTGGTCTCGGGCATTCTGGGGGTTGAGCTGGCCTGTGTGGCCAGGGGACCCGCCCCTGGAGGGAGGCGGTGGCAGGAGGCCTGCGGTTCTGGATTCTCAGTCTGCCTCCTAATCACCCACCTGCTCCACCATGCAGCATTAGGCTGGGTGTGGGAGCTTGGAGGAGGCCGGGAGGGGGCTCCCTTCCTGGGAGGTTGCCTTCTGTCACTAGGCAAACACACACGTAGCACCCACACTCGCTCAGAAATGGAGCGAGGTGTTAAATACAAGAAAGTGGCAGAGGCTGAGGGGCAAGGGCGGCTCCCTGGCCTTCCCCGGGGCCCAGCTGGCTGCTGCTCAGGAAGCCACTCATGTTCCCTGGCGCCTGTGGCCACAGCCTGCACCCTCCCAGCAAGCTGCAGGAAGCAACCAGAGGTTCCTGTGGGCTGCACTGCCTGCCCAGAATCTGCTGCTGCCCCTCTGGAGCATGGTAAGTGACCTCCCAGGTGTGGCGGGAGCCCTGATCCCGAGGGGTCTCTCCAGGTGCAGAACTGGCTTCTTCCCGTCCCCGGTTTCTCAAGCACAGCTCCTGTCCCCACTACCCAGGGTCCTCACGGTACAACCTTGGGAGAACCAGGCTGTGCCCACCCCACTCTGCCACTTAGATGCTGTGTGACCCTGGACAAATCTCTTTACCTCTCTGAGACTTCTCTCTGTTAAATGGCACTGTCCCAGGGTCAATGGTGTCAATGAGGATGGCCAAGGTTTTGACTGTGTAATCTTGCACAAGGGACCTGAGTCTCACTTTCCAAATCTGACCAACGAAGATAGTCACACCTCTTCTGATGGACACTGGTGGCAAAGAGTTCCAGGAAGGGGACTCATCAACCTTGTTGATGTTTCAGAAAAGACTACTCCTCCTTTCTTGCTTCAGGTTGAATTATATTAGTTTAAAAAAATAAAAACTGTTGTTTGACACCCGTCAACCCCCAAAAGTCACACAACTTAGAATAATAAATTATCTCTCTGGATTAACCTTAAATTTAGAAGTAGACCAAACTAGGTACAGTGGCACATCCCTGTTATTCCAGAGACCAAAAAGACTGAGGCAAGAGGATTCCAAGCTCAAGATCAACCTCAGCAACTTACCAAGACCCTGTCTCAAAGTTTAAAAATAAAATAAAAAGGGCTAGGAATGTAACTAAGTGATAGAAAGTTCCTGTGTTTAATTGCCAGTAAGGCAAGTAAACAAATAAAGTAGCTCAACTTGAAACTACATATTATTTTAAGTGAGTGAAAACACATATCATAACAAAATGTCCCACATCTCTAAAAGTAGAGAAATGCAAATTAAACTACTCTGATATTCCACCTTACTCCAGTCAGAATAGTAATTATCAAGAATACAAGTAACAATAAATGTTGGCAAGGATTTGGGGGTAAAGCTACTATCACACTTTGCTAGTGGGACTGCAAATTGGTGCAACCACTATGGAAAGCAGTATAGAGATTCCTCAGAAAACTTGGAATGGAACCACCATTTGACCCAGTTACCTCACTCATTGGATTATATGCAAACGATTTAAAATCGGCATTCACCATTCTACAGTGAAGCAGCCACATCAATGTTCACTGAAACTCAATTCACAATAGCTAAGCTATGGAACCAACCTAGGTATCCCTTGATAGATGAATGGATAAAAAAATGTGATATATATACACAATGGAATATGATTTAGCCACAAAGAAGAATGAAATTATGGCATTTGCCAGTAAATGACTAGAACTGGAGATTATCATGCTAAGTAAAATAAGCCAATCCGAAAAAAACAAAGGCCCAATGTTCTCTCTGACACACTAATACTAATTCACAATGGGGGGATGGAATAGAAATTCATTGGTTTGGACAAAGGGGAATGAAGGGAAGAGAAAGGGAATGGAAATGTAAAAGATAGTATAATGAATTGGACATAACTTCCCTATGTTCATATATGAATACAAGACCAGTGTAACCCCACATCATGTTCGACCACAAGAATGGGATCCTAATTAGAATAAGTTACATTCCATGTGTGTATAATATGCCAAAATACACTCTACTGTCATGTATATCTAAAAAGAACAATTAGAAAAAGAAAACATATCAATTTTTAGAGAATCAACACATAAATTAACTAGGAATATCAATCAATTTTGGGAGAAATTATACCAACTCAAATTTGTGCATCAGTTTTAAGTTTATTAGAACACTGATTGCCAGGGTTTATCTTCAGAGTTTGAGGCCTGAGAATTTGCATTTTGGCCAGTTTCCAGATAACTTTGAGGCTGCTGGTCCTAAGAATATCTTGGAGAACCACTGATTTAATTAAATGTCCTCTATAAAAGAAGCCTTCTTTGACCACTAACCCAATACCCAGTATATTTCATCCATTTTACATTTTGACATTGTTCTTTCATTTTTGTTTTGTTGTATTGGTTGTTGTTTTGTACTGGGGATCAAAACCAGAGCCTCAGGCTGGGGACAAGCACTCAGTTGGTACAGTGCTTGTCTTGCAAGTGCAAGGCCCTGGGTTCAATCCCCAGCACCACAAAAAAAACAAAAAACAAAAAAACAGGGCCTCATGCATGCTAGGCAGGAACTCCACCACAGAGCTATATCCCCAGCCATTTTGACATTGTTCTGGTTTGGATCTGGAATGTCCCCCAAAGTCTCATGTGTTCACAGGTGGGGCTCTTGGGAGTGATTGGGTCATGAGGATTCTGACCTCACCAATGGATTAATGCACTAGATGGACTAATCCAATGAGCTGGATGAACTACTGGGAGGTGGGACTTGCTTGGAGGAAGTGGGTCACTGGGGGTGTGCCTTGGAATGGTTCATCTTCTCTTCATTCCCTTGTCCCTCAGGTCCAGAGCAATGGAATTGGATGATTATGGATGGAAACCTCTGAAACTGTGAGACAAAATAAAGCCTTCCTCCTTTAAGTTGTTCATGTCTGGTGTTTTGGTCACAGCAATGAAAAGCTGACCAACACGTCATCTTGCTAAAGTTATTTGTTTGGTTTGGTTGCTTTTCATCATTTTTCCTCCAAGAGCATAAGAGATGATGATCATAATGATATGATGGTGATCATGATGAACTAGTAAAATTTTGTAAATAAAGTAATTGACAAATATAACACAATAAATTGGTTTAGAAATCAAATACCATGTACAACTATAATGCACCATTAAATATGTAGAGAAAAAATCAAATACCATGGAAGACTACAGGTCACTAGATGTTCTGTCTATAACAAGAATCTCCTTTGATGGTCCATAAGTTCTCAAATTTGGCTCCACATTGGCTCCACCTGTGGAGTTCTGATAACAGTGGAGGAATGCTGGGTCCCAAACCTAGAAATTGTAATTTAATAGATCTGGTGTGTGGACTGAATGTTGGGAGTTTAAAAGCTCCCAGGTGGTTACCATGTGCAGTCAAGTTGCAGAGCCGCTGATTTAAAACAAGGAAATCAAGTCATAGATGGCTACACATTTCCTCTGCTCTTAAAGGACAATCAACTTAAACATAAGTAAGGATACCAAATCCTGCCTACTTTTGGATTCTGTGGGAGCTGGGCCCGCTGAAGAAAAGCAGATAGAACCTTCAGCCCCTTCCAGACACAGTTTCCATGGAATAGACAGTATACTGAGGTACATTGCCTTCCCTCCCCCAACATACTTCACAGCAATTATAACAACCCTATGAATTACAAGTGATATGCTTTGAATGTTATTATCCATTTCCCCATATCTTGACAATTGAGATGGAACCACAGACTTGGATCCCCTTGGACTGGTTGAAGCAGGCAGATTCTGATTAATGTCCTTTCAACTTCCATGTGAAACACATGGCTTGTTTTAGAGACAAGATGAATGAATTAATGCATTGGAAATAGCTTTCACATTAGATAAACATGACTCACTAAAGCCAGGAATTTCCTAATGATTAAATCTATCCATGTACATGAATCAACATACCTCCTTTGGGGAGAAGTCTTTTAAATGACTTGTGTTTGCTTGCAAAACTAGTCCAACACTGAAGCAAAAAAATCTTCCCCATCACTTGAGAAATCATCATTCCTTGAAATAACTGTGAACATAAGAAAATTAAACAGGCTGACATTGCAAAAATAGTTACCTTATTTGCTGCTCTGATCAACTTAATTTATTCTCTTTCAAATATTTAGCTTAAAAATACAAACTTCATTGCCAAATTTTATAGTTTCACTTGTGTTAAGGTTGTCAGATAAAATACAAGACACCCAGTTAAATTTGGATTTCAGATAAATGATGAGTTCATTTTCAGTATAAGTATGTCCCATACAATATCTGGGTCATACTTATATTAAAAATGTATTTGTTGTTGATCTGAAATCCAAATTTAACTGGGTATTTTGTGTTTTTATTTGCTCAATCTGGCAACACTACCTATTGGGGACTTCCACATGCTGGGGTCATGTTGCTCAATTTTAGGGGATTTTGATGGATATTTGGTCAGAAGGTATGGTATTATCACTAAATAAATGTATAAAAGTTCCCTGCTGGCAAAAAAAAAATCTTTCTATAGACAAACAGTACTAACAAGTTAACCTCAATCTGACATGAATGAAAACCTTTTCTAAGTGGTCATAGTCTCTAAAACAGAGTCCCATGTATAATAAATGTAATTATTGCAATGAAATTGTTTGCATGTGTTTCTTTCCTGCACCAGTCCATGTTCCTGTACCATCTTACTTACCTTCATGTGTTACTTTGTATACCTTTCTTTGACCATATCTTTGATTTAATTTGTCATGACACATTTTTAAACAATAGCAGGAAACCTCACTTTTGACTTTACTTGTAAAATGGTGTTGTAAATTATATCCACATTTTGCTTTTGGCAGGCAGTGGTCCTCATTTAACATGAATATTTCAAGTTGGCCTCGCAGTTCTCTTTGGTTGATTTTAGTGCTTACTGTATGTAATTGATATAAAAACACCAGGTTTAGGAAGCAGTTACTGGAACCTGTTAAAAGAAGTAGCCACATTCATAAATACTTTCATTTGCTGTGTAACATGCCAAGAGAATTAATAACACCCTTCGGGGAATGTGGGAGTAATTTTGACTTTGTCAAGAAAAACTAATATTTTCTTTTCTCATGTAAACTGTTTGACTATAAAGTCTGTATACTAGTTTCTCTTCAAATCCTGTGTCTAATAAAAAAATAGAGTTAACTACACAAATATTCATGCATCACTGTAAATACCTGTTAGCACTTAAATAATTCTGTTGTCCTTTCTTACTGAAATAGAAATGTGCCAGTCCTCTAACTGGTATAACAGGAAAATATCATGATAAAATCAGAAAAAGTCATCATTGAAACCATCACATTTAATGTTGCCTGAGAAAGGTCAATAAATTTTAAGAAGAAACTTTAAAGACTAGTGATTCCTTTGCATTAACACAGGCAAATTACCCCATTTCTCTGAAGTGAGGGCAAAAGCAGTTTATAAAGTTGCTTCATTTATATTTATCATTGACATACTATCAAATATATATATCATGTAGCAGAGTACAAAAAAGTACAGAGGGGACAAAAAGAGAGAGCAAATACAATACCTTATATTTCTAGTTCTAATGGGGGAGAAATATTCATAGCCCATCATTGTTTCCTTTTCAAATGCCTATTTTATACTTTGACAATGGATACTAACTGATAACATACACGCCTAAGAACCTGAGATATGAACTATAAAGTTACTCCTAGATAAAACCCTAACTTTCAAATTACTAACTTCAGAAACACACTAGGAACTATTAAAGAGCTAAATGTTACGTTACTAACTCTAAGAACAGTGAGAATTGTCAAGGGGAGATAGCGGTAAAACTGGGGAGGGTCTTGGCTTAAATAATATTTAGATAAATGTAGATGAGATAAAATGTAGCACACATGTGAACTGGTGACTTGGGGATAATACCTCACACTGAAGGTTAGCAAAACAGCAAAGAACAAAAAAAAAAGAAAACTGACACTGTAAACAGAATTGCTCCTATGTGGTACAAGCAAGGCATCTTCAGAGAAAGAACTCTTTCAAGGGGAGGGGATAATGAACCAGAAAATTCAAAGGAATGGTATTAACTACTCACTTCCAAAACTGGAATGACTTTTTGTGCACAACCAGAGAAATGAAAAGTTGTGCCCAACTTGTATACAATGAATCAAAAAAAAATAAATTTAATTTAAGAAAACCTGAATGACTTAAAAAGCAATTTAGTCTTGGAACAACCAAAAATATGTCAAGAGAACTATTATCTCCAGAAGACCCTTAAGATGCACTTGTTTTGCTTGTCTCCAGATCCACAAGTATACACAAGACTCAGGGATAAGCAAGACTACCAGCAAGACCAATTAGGAGTAGACTCCAGCACTGCAGTTAGAGCTAAGTAGCTTTCCTAATAATATTTTGAATTTATATGGATAATACTAGCTGCTACTTTAAAAATGTAATCTCCCTGTGTTGGGCATTGAACTTGGCCAAGACTGTCACAGATTATCAGCACAAACCTGTTTTAAAAATATTCCCCATTTCAAAAATGAGAAAAACAGCTGCAGGGAGAAAACTTTACCAATCTAAGGTTATGCCATTATTAAAAGGCAACCAGAGCCCAGTACACACCTATAATGCTGGCAGCTCAGAAGGCTGAGGCAGGAGTATTGTGAGTTCAAAGCCAGCCTCAGCAACTTAAAGAGGCCCTAAGCAACACAGCAAGACCCTGTCTCAAAATAAAATATATTTTTTAAAAAGGGGCTGGGGATGTAGCTCAGTGACTGAGCACCCCTGAGTTCCATCCCCAGTACCAAAAAAAAAAAAAAAAAAAAAGTGAACCAGAGCTGATATCCATGTCTGTTCAGTTCTCAAGTTTCACTACCTTTATGTCATAGAACTTGCCCAGAGAGCTTCTATTCCCCCAACATTTTACTATGAAACTTTTCAAGCATTCAGAAAAGTTGAAAGAATGTGATAAACATCCATATACTTAGCCACCTACATTCTGCAATTAAAATTCAGCTATACTTTCTTCTTTACACATATTAATCTACAAATCTATTCTTAATTTTGATGTATGTCAAAATAAATTTCAGGCCTCAGTACATTTCACCCATAAACATTTCAGCATGTATACCATTATTGTTTAACATTTGTTTTCAGATATTCTCTTTAAGGATACACTTAAATAATGGAATGCACAAATCATAAGTGTACCAATGAATTTTGAGTATACGTGTGTAATCCAAACCTTTATCAAAAAGCAGAACATTACCCTCTCCCAAAAGTTTCCCTCATCTCTCTCTCTTAGTCACTTCCCCTCCCCATCCCACAGGCAACCACGGTTCTTAATTTTATTTCCACCATAGATTATTTTGCCTTCCCTTGAAGTGCATTTTTTTAATGCATAGCTCTGGTCTCTGTGCCAATCTACTGAAAGAGAGTCATTATGTGTAAAGTTTAGGAATCTATGTACTTAACAAGCTCATCTGAAAATTCTTATGTGCAGTAAAATTTGAGAGTCACTGTATTACATCAGTCTACTTCTCTGTGTGCCAAGGGACATAATCTGTTTTATTCATGATCTTCCTGTTATATGACCTAAGTGAAACTAATTCCAAGTGATTTTCCTCTAGTTAGTCTTTCTTCTCAATAATCATGTTCACAATAAATTACACCTATTTAAGGAATGAAACAATCTGATTCATTTACGTAAATACTACCAAGCACCAAGTGGAGGCTGTATGGTAAAAAATGAGTCAAGAAAACAGTACTACTGTTGTCAGGAGGGAGAGATATTCTAGATCAATGGACTCAGACTAGGAAAACATAAAGCAATTCTCTTGTTAACATGGATCAGTCTCAAATTTCCACTTAGGAAAAATCAGGTTAGTCAAACTTTTAGGAGTTTATAGGATTGTTTTAGTAGCAAGTGCTAAAAATGTAACTGAAACTATCTTAAGCAAAAGAAAAGAAAACGTAACAGTTTGTATAACTAAAAAACATACGGGTAGAGATGACTTCATTGGATGAGTCAGGTCCTATCATCAGTACATAGTCTACATCTGTGTGTGTGTCTGTGGGTGTGTGGTGTGTATGTGGTGTGTGTGTGTGTGTGTTATTAATTTATAAGTGGTGGTGTGACTTCACCTTCTTTCTTGTTGATAACAGTGATGTCTGTGTCAGCCACCAGCTATGAATGGCTCACTCACCATGGACTTAGCACTCATAATCATGAAAGAAAAGAGAATGTCCCCTTCCAAGAAATTCTTCAAAATCACTATGACCAGAGATTTGTAGAACAGAGGGTGTGATGACTTTGACTTGAAGAGTGAGGTGACCAAGAACCAGGAGGTGGCTCAGCAAAAAAAAGTGCTGCTGTACCCAAGAAAGGGAAATGGATGGTGACCAGGTAAAGCTGTTTGTGTTGACTATAAGAAAATCACAAAAACTCACCAACATGAGGGGTTAAACAAAATCAGATTATTTCCCCTAGCAAAGGAAATACCGAGTGGTAACATTTTTTTCTTCAAAAGCATGGATTATTAAATAGGTTGGCAACAAATCATTGTACATTTCAAAATAGCTGGTAGAGGGGGTTTTGCATGTTCCCAAAACAAAATAAGTATTTCTATTTGAGGTGATGCATGTGCCAATTACCCTAATGTGATCATTATACACTGAATACACATGTCAAAATATCACACTATACCCGATAAATATGTATGATTGGTATGTATCAATTAAAATGAAAAGTAAATAGTGATTTAAAAAAAACAAACAAACAACATTTCCCTCAGACCCAGTCAAGGTCCCTGTTCTGACATCAGAAAGTTCCACATACCACAAAAATGAACAAATTTTTAAAGAACACATGGGTGCCTCCATTACTCAGGATCTGATCTGAAGCAATGACAGAGAATGAGATGAACTCTATATATTCATTGTAATGGTTAACACTGTTCAGTCCACAGGGGAATCATTTTCCACATCTCTCACCTATGTTCTCAAAATAAAGGGCACCTAAAACCAAATGCTGAGCAACTAAGTCAGAATGAGAGGAGGATTTGAATATTTGAGTATAGAAACACTTGGGTAAGTAATAAGAAAAGTCACCTTGTCAAATCTTTCTTCTGAGAGAAATGCATTCAACAGAATTTTGCAAAACGAAGAATCATTTCCCATAACACTTGGGTGTCTTTGGCTTCTCCAGAGGCAGTTCAGAGGTCTACTGGCATTCATTAATAGAACTTGGTATCCTCAACAGTTGCATAGATAATGAGAGATATTAATTTACAGCACCTTTTATTTGTATATACGTAGATATAGATATGAGAAGCTTGATACATACACTTAACACTGGTAACTAGAGAGTCACTGAACACTGAAATCAGAAGAATTCCCATAAAGGTCAATGGCAGGGAATCGACTCTCTTTTTTGGAAAGTGATTGAGTCAAATCTGCATCATATTTTTTGTTTATTTATTTATTTATTTATTTATTTATTTATTTATATGTGGTGCTGAGAATTGAACCCAGTGCCTCACACATGCTAGGCGCGCACTACCACTGAGCCACAACCCCAGCCCCAAATTAACTTTTAATTATAGTTTCATGATTTGTATTTTGCTTACTACTTTTGATAAATATTAATACGTCAGAAGAAAACACCTTGAAAATGAATGAATAAAATTTAAATTCCATGATTTTTTACATTTACTTTTTGTTTGAAAGCAGTAACTCTTTTCTCTTTTTATTTTCTCTTTACAAAATACTTTTATTACACAGAGAAAAATAAAGCACAATGAAGAAATCTTGCACCTTAACCAAGTAATCAAAATTAATATCACCAGTAATGGCACAAATGGAAATTGTTTGCTATCCTCAATTTATTTTATACTTACTTTCATTCACATTTTGATGAAAATATTAAAACTTTTTGTATTGGCTATAATTGCATTCTACTTTTTAACCTTTTAGATCTATTCAATAACAGTTTTATCAATTCAGAACTGATTTTTGTGAAATTTCTGACCAGAAAGCATAGCAACTTTGCTGAAATAAAGAAAAGAAAAAATTTTGTAAAATTAATGTCATAATTAGGTAGCTATTCCATCACTTATCCAAACATTGACAATCTATCAAGAAAACACTGGGTCACAGATAATTATAAATTCATCATCTTTGGTCATTCATAGTCTTGCAGTCACATTTGGTAAGATAGGAGGATCAAATGTGGCATTTTAATTTACTGTGCTCTCCTGGTTTATTATTTCCAGCTCTAGGAACTAAACAAAGCAGATTAAATAGATGCAGATTCTCTCCCACTATAGATACAAAAGTATTGGTATAAAATACAAAAAGAAAGAGAAAGAGAAAAAGGAATAAAAAGAAAATCTGCCAATGCAATGGGTAAAGAAGATAAGTGCATGTAGGAATACCAGACCTACAGCAAAATCTCTGCTGAGACTCATGACTGGAAGGCAGCATCCATTATACAAGAAATGACAAACACAATTTGGGGCACAGACACTTCTCAAAAACTGGAAAGAGAGATAATGAATAAGTTTCTCCCTCTGTGAAAACAGAAATTTTCAAAAATTAGCTTTTGGGCCTACAGAATTGTCAAGGTAGACTGTATTTTCCCAAAATGATGGCCAAGATAAAATCAAATTTTCCCATAAGAAACAGAAGTATCAAGTTTGAACAAAGTTTAATTCTATTCAAGTAATGCCAGAATTCTAAGCTAATTGGATTACTTAAAAATCCCAGGGTGTTAGGCAGAGGCAAAGCAAAAGTCCCATGGAAATTGCAAACAACACTCAAATATGTGAAAAAATATTTAAAGCCTGGTGAAGATAAGCTCACATTCAAAAACTATACATCATATACGGAACCCATCAGAGAAAGTCAGCAGATACAACAAACTAGAATACATACCATACCAAGAACTTTAGATACTAGAGTAATCTGAGAAAGATTAAGAGAGAAAGCATGATTTTAATAAAAACTAAGAAAAAATGAAAATATAAGAAAAGAATAAGAATACTCTAGGGAAAAAGATTTGGAGAATCAATGACAATGAAATTAATTCTCAACTGATGAATTGAAATACAGGTTAGTTATATTTAAAAAAGAAGTGTATTGTATAAGACAGAGCTGAAAAATGATCCACACACAAATAAAAAGATGAGGGATGTAAGAAGAATGAGAAGTTTTAACTTACACGAAACTGGAAAGCTGGAAAGAAAGAATAGAGGTGACATTTGAAAAGATAATGCCTAAGAATTTCTCAGAATTGATGAAAAACAAGAATCATCAGATTAAAGAAACAGAAACACTAGGAATCATAAAAAAAATCATACCTAGCTTTATTTTTTAATCTCATAACCATAAAAATAAAATAATTACATATCTAGATAAATCTTAATAAACACAGAGAACAAAAAAGACAAGGGGAAAGTCTTATGTGGAAAAAATGGAGAGAAGTTAACTACAAAGAACAATTAGAAGACTTTCCCCAGCAACAACAGGCATCAGAAGACAATGAAAAATATTTTCAATGCATAGAGAGAGTAAACTATGCCCTTAAAAGTGTATACACAGCTAACCGAGATATCAAAATTAACATGAAATAAAAGTATTTTTGCTTACCTGAAGACTAAGAACATGTTTTATTCAAAGACTTGCAATAAAAAAAGAGTATGTTCTTCATTAGAGGTTAACTGAATCCAGGAGGATTCCAAGCAATTGTGAGCAAAGAGATTGTAAAATATACAGTTATGATAATAATAATGTGTAACTTGATGTGTAGAAAATGTATAGCTGAACATAACACTAGAGATCCTGAACAGAGGATGCTAATCAAGAGTTGGTAATCAGATAAAGGTTCTAAGGAGCTTGTATCGACCAGGAGAAGGATGTTATTTGAGTTGGTTAAAAAAAAGTAAGCAAATTAAAATTTAAGTATGATCCCTAAGGTCATAAAAAATAGAATCTATAATTTCCAAACTAATAGAGGAGAAAGTAATATTCACAATAAATATAAATGGATTAAACTTACCAATAAAGAAACAAAGATGCTCAGATTGGATTTTTAATCAGATTTGTCAGCAGCAAAATACTGTTCATGGGAGATGTGATAACCTAGATGACACAGAAATTGTTGAAGAAAGAGATGATGAAGATAAATTATGAATTCCAGTTAAACATTAGAAATGTAAACCAATTATTGATCCTTATTTCCCTCTAAAGTCCCCCAAAGGAATTTTCTTAAAGGAATAAACCTGGAAACACAAGGTAACAGAAGAGGAGATTAAAAAATTGTCAAAAAAAAGTTTCAAAGGAGCATAGCTAAGTAAGTGGTTAATGGATGCAGCAAAGCAAAAGAAAAAAAAATGAAACCCAGAACCAGTTTGTGGAAGGAAAGAAAGCAATATAAAGTACCTGACTCATGCCCAGAAGTCCAGAAGGACCTGATATGAAGGTACAAAAAAACTCTAAATACCCAATGAGGGAGGGCATTAAAAAGCAGTGTGATTGAAATGCTACAGGAGGAACAGGTCCCCTCAAGAGGCCAGGCCCCTCAACTCTAGCAAAAGAGAGCTACTCCCTGGAAGAATCTATGAGATAGGCTCATACCTGGGAGAACAAGCAGAGTGAAGGACAAGGATGAGGAGCCCAAATAAAAACAGAAAGATCATTTTGTGATGAGATTACAAATGCCCTTTTTTTCTTGTCACTGAGAATATTTGATAGTCAGACCTAGCCTGTTGTCAGGTTAGATGCTTCACCCTTGGAAAACTGAACAATATAGAAGGAAACATAGACACTTGGAAAAAGGTGTCAGGCAGCGATCTGAGTTAATGTATATCCACCAAATAATCTACAGCAAGCATCATTTTTAATTGAGGTAAATAAGACTCATTACCTATAGTAGTCAGGAGGAAAGTGAGGAGTTTTTCTATCATTACTTCAACTCAACATTGGTCTAGACTTCTGAGTTGTAGAATAAAATGAGAAAAAGAAATAAGAGAGCTCAGAAGTAAAATCATCACATATGATTGTACAGAAAATACAAGAAAAAACACAAACTATTCAAAACCTATAAATTTAGCAAAATTGTTGGATGAAGATCAATATATATATATGTGTGTGTGTGTGTATATATATACTTTATGTATAAATATATATAAATCAAAAACCTTAAGTATCAGAAAAATTCCATAGAATGTTTAATTGAAAACATTAATTTCAATTAATTATCTATATATCTAGGAATAGAAAAATATAACAGACATGAAAGTACTTAATGGTGAAAATTAATAAATATAATCAAAGACTGGAGAAAATTATCTCACTTAAAGAGACTGCCATACAGGAAGACAATATAAAAAAATAAGGCAGTTCTCTTCCAAATTAACCTACAATTCTCATCAACCTAGATGCCCTTTGACAGATGAATGGATAAAGAAACTGTGGTATAGATACACAATGGAATATTATTCATTCATAAAGAAAAATAATATTATGGCATTTGCAGATAAATGGATGGAACTGGAAAATATCAGGCTAAGTGAAATAATTCAATCTCAAAAAACCAAAGGCCAAATGTTTTCCCTGATAAGTGGATGATGATATACAATGGGGTGGGAGGGGGATGGGGGGCTGAGAGAAGAATGGAGGAATTTTAGATTATGTAGAGGGAAATGAGAGGGCAGAGGGGGCGGGCATATGAAAAATGGTGGAATGAGACAGACATCATTACCCCATGTCCATGTATAATGACACGAATGGTATGAATCTATATTGTGCACAACCATAGAAACGAATAGATGTAGCCCATTTATGTACAATGAATTAAATGTAGTCTGTAAAAAAAAAAAATATATATATATATATATATATATATAAAATAAAAAATCTCTAACAATATTTTTCACTGTTGTTTTGGGGTGTGTTGAGGATGGAACCCAGGACCTCACACATGCTAGGCACCTCTACCACTGAACTACAGCACCAGCCACTCTAACAGCATTTACCAAGTAGTAGTTTTCAAGTTGATTCTGAAACTCATTTTGGAGGAATGAAAGACAAAAAGAGCCAATACAATTTTGAAAATAAGAAAAAAAAAGGAGGGGGGTGGAGGGTAGCTTATAAAAGTTAGTAGGCATGAATAAAAATGAATGCAATTAAAACCATCTTTATTAGCATAGAAACAGAAACATTGTACACATTCCACCTTCCACCTTCATTCAAGAATCTGTCCAGCTCAGTCTCTTTAGTTCCCACAACTAGAACAACCCATTCAACATGGAGAAACTTGAATCGGTTGGCTTTTCTGACTTTTTTGTCCCTCATCGTCCTCCTAGTTCTTTATCTTTCACCAGTTTCAGGCTCCATGTTCCTTTTTGCCCCTTCATTGCTTTTTAAATGAACTCAATTCGGCACAACCTCGTCCCTTGTTGCCTGCAAACTTTTCACTCCCTGGGAGGCTGAAGAAGTGAACTTTGGTTGTTTATCATGTGAGCAGGAATCAGAGCCATGCTAACTGGTGTCGCTCAGACATTAGGTGTGTGCCATGGGCAGGACACCATCTCAACCGATCACGCTGTCACTCTTGACTATCTCTACGCTACTCCTCTCCTCAAGCCATCAACTCTTCCCCCCCTCCTCCCCTGGGAAATAACAAGCTTCCTGGTGTACACAGGACAATGATGAAGCAAAAGACAGATTACATTTAAATCATCTACACGGGAACAATATTTTGACTAAATGTTGACATCTCAACAACCACTATAGAAAATAGAAGACCCTAGTATAACACCACCAAAATATTAGGAGAAAAATCACTGTTAACCTGTTTTATACCTGGCTAACCTTTATTCAAAAAGGGTCAGATAAATGCTCTTCAGAGATAAATTTCAATTTAGATGCCTTGACCAAAGGAAGGTACTTCAGGGAAAAGGAAAGTTATCCATAAAGAAAGATCTGTGATGGAAAAGGCATGGAGATCAAGAAAATCATAAACATAAAATTCTCTACAAGTGGAAAGTACATAAAATAATTATAATAATTGCTTAGAGGGGGTTAAATTAAGATAGAAATGAAATACCAGAAAATAATAAAATTTACAATGGCAGAGGTGATTGGATTTAGTGCATCGTAAGATCCTTGCACTACATAAAGGGGGTAGAAATATTGTTTAAACCAGATGTGGGTAATTTAATAATAATCATTAAAAGAAAAGGTATAAAATTTTCAGTGAAGAAGTGTAAGAATTATTGCTAAAGGGCAAGAAAAACAAAAAAAGTAGTTACAAATAAAACTGAGTTCAAATTCAAAATAAAAGTTGAGAAAACAGAAAGTATACTTGAAATAGATAAACTATTTGGTGATCATAATTAATGTTATTAAACTAAGCAAGCCAGTTTAAAAGGAAGATCTGTTAGATCAGATTTAGCTCTCTATCATTTACCAAAGATTTATATCATATATGAGGATACAGAAGTATCAAACTTAAATTATACAAGCCATTCATTTCAAGTAAATATCAATAAAATGAAAGCTGGAATTGCAATATTCATATTGTATGGTATAAATTTTAAATAATGATCAAAAATAAAGAGGTGATGATAAATTGTTTACCTGACCAGAAGTTACATAAGTCTAAATTTTTGTGCACCAAAAACCAAGCACTAGTATTAAATAAAGCAAAAAGTACAGGAGAAAAACAAGGAGAAATGCAGATGTAAACACATCTCTCTGGAGATGGAACCCGGGGGGCACTTTACCACTGAGCAACATTCCCAGTTCTTTTTATTTTTTATATTGAGACAGGGTCTCACCAAGTTGCTGAGGCTGGCCTCAAACTTGCAATCCTCCTGCGTACACTTCCCAGATTGCTAAGATTACAGATATGCACCAGTGGTGCCCAGCAAGTGGTGCCCATCATTTTATGGGACCACTGTCATATACACAATTCATCATTGACCATCAGTATGTTGTTCATAGCTGCCTAAGGCTTGAACCCTTGTCGCAGAGGGTCTGAAGATAAGTAAGAAAGAAACAAAGAAAGACCAGAAAAAATTGTCCTGTTAGCAGACTAGCGGACTATATGACATTAGTATTAGTTATCTATTGCTGTGCATAAAATTACTGTGCCCCCCCCCAAATTTAACCACTTAACACAACAAATCTTTGGAGGACTTCAACATAATAATGGAGTAGAAGATCTCTGCCTTCATTACCGCTGCAAAGATCAACTGGACAGTCATCCTTGAGCAGAAATAACTGTGAGAGTGTTCAGGAGTGCACTTAAGAAGCTGCAGCAGCACAGTGGAGCAAAGGTAAAAAATGAGAATGAGCACACCAAAAGGGCCAGGAGAACAGTTTTAATTTGCCTACATCATCTTATCCCCCTGACTGACAGCTCAGCACCAAGAGAGATCCCGCAGTCCCTGAGTTTCTCTCTCAGGAGAAAAAGAGAACATGATGAGAGACCAGTTTTCCAAGCCCTTTGGGGCATTTTCTAAAGCACCTTCTTTGGTTTGAACCCACCAAGATTGCTGAGGATATTGGCATAGCCAGGATAACTACAGAGGCTAAGAACAAATAATAGGGCAAAGTTGTTACTATTAACCATGCAAATGAGCTATCATAGCCTTCTCAGGAAAACAACAGCCACCACAGGCACCCTGCAGCTTTTTTTGGGGGGGGTACTGGGGATTGAACCCAGGGCCTTGGGCTTGCGAGGCAAGCACTCTACCTACTGAGCTATATCCCCAGCCTGGCACCCTGCAGCTTTATCCACTGAGAGCAACACAGTTTTTCCCATTGCCAATCCCAGCTACCTCAGGTGTGACCCTACCACCACTAAAGTTGCCATGGGCATCCTGGCTCCAGGTTCATGGCTCACCACACACACACACTCAAACACAGCCAATCCCAATCACCACCGCCAGTCCACAGCACTTCACATGCCCTTCCTTTGCCAGTTGGCACAACCTCCATATGGAGTTGCAATCAATCCTCAGAATTGTGTACACAAATGCCAATGGCCCCAGAGTCAGGAAAGTGCATACTACTAACACGAGACCCTGCAATGTTCACCACTGGACCCATAGGTACTGATAGGAACAAATAGCCTTTGCATCCACTGTTGACTCCTCTGCAGCTTTGGTTGCCAAGAATTTTAAAAAAATGTTGCCAATATCACAGATCCCAGCTGCCTAAAACTCCAAAATCCAGGTCCTCTTGGACCTAGAGCTGCTGCACACATTCACAACTGGTGTACTAAGCACCTCCACACCTGGTGCCACATCACACTCTGCCATATCTTCCCAGTCAGAATTCCCATGTTGTCTCTCCCCTGCAAGTGAATGCCTTTCCTTACCAAAACTGGATCTGCACAGTCTAGAACGTAAGCAAGAGTGTATTTGAACATCTGTTCTTTAAGTACACCAACAAAACACAGATTAAGAGACAAAAAAAAAAATACCACCGCCAAAAGATTGCAATAAACTTTGAATGCACAACTCCAAAGATACTGAGCTACATGAATTACATGACAAAGAATTCAAAATAATTTTTCTAAGGAAGCTCAGTGAGCTACAAAAGAACACAGATATATAAATCCAATCAAATCAGGAAAACAATATAAGGAAAATTTGAAACTCAACAAAGAGATACAAAACAAAAAGCACCAAAAGAATTCTGGATCTGAGAATATAATGATTGAAGTAAACCATGTGATAGAGTTTCAATAGCACACTAAATCAATCAGAAGAATCAGTGAACTGAAAAGCAGATTATTTGAAATTATCCAATCAAGTAATAAAAAAGGAAAAGAACATAAAATAGTGAAGAAAGGCTATGAGATAAAAGGCAAACCAATAAAGAAAAATTTTAAAGACATGTGCAAACAGATAATATTCCATGTTCATGAATTGGAAGACTCAATATTGTTAAAATGGCCATGCTATGCAAAGCTATACAAGGAGTCAATACAATTTTAAAAATATTTTTAGTTGTAGATGGACTCAATGGCTTTATTTTGTTTATTTATTTTTATGTGGTGCTGGGGACCAAATTCAGTGCCTAACACATGGTAGGCAAGTGCTCTGCCACTGAGCTACAATTCTAGCTCCTCAATGCAATTTTCATCAAAATCCCAATGTAATTCTTAAAAAAAAAGAAAAATGAAAGATAATTTTAACATTTACATGGAACCTCAAAGGACACCACAAAGCCAAAAAAGTATCTTGAGCAAGAAGAACAAAACTGAAGAGATCAAATTCATGATTTCAAATTATATTGCAAAAGTATAGTAATCTAAATGGTATTGCAGTGGCATAAAAACAAATATATGAATTAATGAAACAGAATATAGAATCCAGAAATAACCACACCCACATTCCCAATTCCCATCTTTCAAGAGATACCCTTTGCCCCAACCCTCCACAAAATGCCTCCCATGTTGGAACGCACTGTCTCCTACCCGTTGGACATCTTTCCTGAAAGGAATGTCCACTACCATTCCCTTCACACACTGGCCCTGGAATGAACTCTTTCAATGCCAACTTTGGCTTCATATCTGTAGCCTCCACTCACTGAAGGTGGGAGCTTTATGTAAGAAGCATATGATTAGAAAGTGGAGCTAACCACCCTGCAGCCATGTTGATGCAGAGGGCCCACTTGGATGTCTTATTAAAGACATCCAAGAAATCTTATTAAAGATTTTTGGAAAAGTCAGTCTGTTGTGTCTCATTTGCCGATAGGAGGGCAATGTTATTGTTCTGTTTGTTGGTGACACAAGTCTAACCAATACAATGAGAACTGGAGGTTGGCATTGAAGGGACACATGGTATCAATACTTGTGGAGGAGCTCAGGTCCCCCCTTCCAGGATTTAAGCTCAAACGTGTGCAAGACCCTGTGCTAGGTCCACAAAGGCAGTGCTGTTCTGCAGGATGGTAAGTTCAATTGCCCCAAGATTGACAGTTGCTGAGGGCACACAGGAATGGCAGTCCACAATGGCTATGCCACCGGTCAAACAAGTCATCATGAGGCCCATGAACCACACAACACTATGGGCTGAATGGCGGATATCTAAGATGTATTGAATCTTCAGTGGTCATCTCTGTATTGTTTCTTATACAAGAACACTGCAACATGGCTATCATGAGTCTTCTCTTACTGATGAAGAGAAAGGATCCAAGGGCATATGCCATTATCTTATATTTTTTTGTTGTTCTGCTGTTCCTCAGCCACTTCTCTAATTTGCATCTGCCTGACATTAGAGTTCCTGATCTTTCCACCATACCCCAGGGTATACTTCCCTAATCCTGTCTTGTTCAAATATATGTGCTGGATGCTTTAGTGTGTGCAGAAACATCTGCTTGGTCTATAGATTTGCTTAGAGTAAGGGCTGGTGAGTACCTCCTACAATTATATGCAGGAACACATCCATAGCAAAAAGAGATCCATGGTTGCCCAAAAGGGAAGAGACTCCTGCAATTCTGCACATGGGAACATCGTGAATACTTTCTGGAAATTGTTCTTAAAGTAGAGACAAATAAGATTATGAAGTATTGGGCTAGAGTTTAAAGAAGAGAATGCCTGGATCATGCAAAAAACTTTAACCCCGTTGCCTTGGAAATGAGAAACCCACTCACCATAGTTGCTCTAAACATTAAATGTGCATTTTCCAGAGAGGAAATGCCAGTTTTTGATGATTTTGTGGTGGTGATGGTATCTCTGCATGCATGTGCATGTGTGTGTGTGTGCGGGATTAAGAGAGAGAGAGAGAGAGAGAGAGAGAGAGAGACAGGGAGAGATAGAGAGAGAGAGAGAGATTGTGAGAGAATGTGTTTCTTGGTTCTTACGAAACATAGGTAATGTATTTTTATTTTTTCTTGTGTGTTCTGAAGGGATTAGGTCCAGTAACTGAAAAGAAAGCCCTAGCCCTATCTACATGACCTGTCTCTAGCAATGCCTTTTAAAACTTTTTCTTTTATTTTGGGAATGTAAGTGGAACCATTTTTTCCCCATCTGTAAATATGATCTTATATTGTAACTCAAAATATAAAACGGGAGAAAGTGGATGTTCCCTGATATAACAGAGGCAGAGGTTCACTCCTTCCTCACGTTTTCGCTTCTTATCATTGATGCTTTCAACCATGCAGATGTCTAAAATCTGAGGCTTCACTACAATACTACTTTATGCCCACCACCTCTCAGTCCTTGCTTTCAAAGGAAGATGGAATTCATAAATGGACAGATCAATGGAAATTTCTTTTCCCTTTGAACCAGAGGAGTGGGGGGAAGCTTTTTAAAATTCATTTTCCCATTTGCACAGTATCATGATTGCTTATCTGCCCTCTCCGTTATAATATAATATCTCTGAGGAAAGAAAGTGAGGCTGCATCTTACATGGTATCCTCACTGCTTACTATGTGGTCTAATGAGGCACTTAGTGAAGGAATGAAGCTCACAGGAAACATCAATGGAGAAACCAGATGGTATACTGATTAAGAATGCAAGCTTTGCAGTCATAGTGTGTCGGCTTGGATTTGTCTTAACCAATTATCTGATGGTCAGACTTAGCAATTTTCCACATTAGTAAAATGGGAATAGCACAAGAATACTTATGTTCACAGAAAAGCTTCAGTATTATGCCATGATACCTAACAAGTGTCCCTAAGAAGTACTCAATAAATATTAGATGAATTTTTGGGTAAGTCAAAAAACATACAGGAGTTATTTAAAAGAATCCCACAATCATCCCAAAGTGTATATATTACCTCCGATGCCAGAATTCTTGGTAGGGAGATAAGTCCATTGTTGGGGAGCTTTTGCAATTCGGTCTCGAAGAAACTGAAACTTTTGACAGCGCTGATGGCTTTGATGTGAAACTCTGTATTTCATCTGTAAAACCATGTATGCTTTAGTACAATCAAATCTAACACCAAGTATACTAGTATCAAAGGTCTTTAAGGGCATTTATTTATGTATTATTATAAGAGAAATAGTTGAAAATTATGTAGCATACTGAGTGTGAATCTAAAGGTTTGCATTGAGATGTCTATAGACAAGAGAAGGTGAATCAAGAGTATATTACTTTAAGTTTTCAATAGAAGTTCCTCACCGGAGTATGTTATGCAGTTTCACCATTGCTAACAAAAAAACCTGAAATACTCCTAGATCTGCGAATATCACATAAAGGGAAAATTCGACGTGCGCCCTCATGTGATGGGTCACAGTCAATAGAAGGTGTCCACGGTGTGGTGGCTCATGCCTGTAATCTCAGCCGCACAGAAAGCCAAGGCAGCAGAATTGGTAGTTAATGAGTAACCAATTGAGTGAGGCCCTAAGCAACTTAGCAAAACCCTGTCACAAAATATAATATAAAAAGTTAAAGGAGCTGGGGATGTGATGCAGTAGTTATGTACCCCTGGGTTCCATCCCCAGTACCAGAAAAAAGAAGGTGTGTACAAACACTGCATAAGATTTCATCGGAGGCTGGGGATGTAACTCAGTGGCACAGTGCTTGCCTAGCTCGTGCAAGATCCTCAGTTCAAGACTCACAACTGCAGCAAACACAACAATAAAGGAAGAAAAAGAATGCACCCCATCCTAAATATCAAGCAACGTGTATGAGAAATATAAATGTTTCATGTTGTGAAGTGACTGCCCATAAGGAAGCTCTCTCATTGTATACATGCAAATATTTGGAAATCTCAAACACTTCTACTCCCAAACATTTTGCATAAAGGTGATAGAGGCTAGAGTACAAGTTAGCATTATACATCAGTCAGTTGGAAAGAGTTGAAGCAGGAATGATACAACAGCATAAAAAGCTGGATATGAAAGACCTTTAAACATCCTGGGACTTGTGCAATAACCCTGGTCTGGGACTACATGCCACCAAGCAAGCCGGGGCTAAAAGCCTGGTTCCGGAAGATTATGTAGCAACAAATGTTAGGATAAAGCCTCCCAATGTCCTTCTTTCTCCCAATCAAAAGAAATTAAGGGAGGCTATATTGATTTTCCAAAGTGAATAATACTTACTGGAGAAGGGCTCAAAGCCAACACAGTCTAGTGCCTTTGTTATGTCCATAATGGAGGTAACACATCAGTCAATATTAACTATTGTGTCCGTACCAAACCAAAGTCAAGTGCTCTTCTAACCCAATGATCCTAACACTATATGTTAATGGTTAGCAGAAGGATTAAATTCTATTTTTAAGTAAACTTTAGACAGAAATGAAGAGTCTCAATTATACCTCAATTATACCCAAAGTCATAAATTGTACCCCTAATTTTGTTTCACCAGGTCAAGGGTCAGAGCTGCATTAGGGATGTGGACTGCCAACCCAGGTGTGATTGCTCTGCAGACCTGATTTGGGAGCACACCCTTGTGCAAAAGTACTTTGCTTTTTCTTTTCTGGGCTATGTCTGAGAACAAGTCAGATTCCTCATGACACCTGGCATGTCAAACATTCTCAGATCTGAAAAGTTGGGTGTTGTAATTCATGTCATTCTTTTTCTGATGACTGTGAATACAAAACCACACCTCCTAAACTTTGATGAGCTGAATGTGGGTGTGCTGACCAGGAGTGAGCAACAGAGAACAGGCAGAGCTCCCCTTCCTCATCTTCTGTGTGGTCACGCCCTGGCTCGGGCCCAGGCAGCCTGCAGGAACCTGAGGTCCACTGGAAAACCTCTGGATCAATGGCAAACACTGCAGCAGCAGCCACCTCTCTCTTCCCTTGCCTTCTTCACAGGTCCTAAAATGAAAAATAGATATTCATCAGTCACTGTAAATGAGAGCACACCTGGACCACAGAGTGAGAGACTAAGGCATTTCCAGGACCTGCCTGCAGCCTGCAGGTAGCACTCTGAGTGAGAGGGGGAAGGCAAGGGATGTTCGAGCAGAGTAACCCCATCTATTCTTAAAAGGAACATTCTGGCTACTGATAAAGATGGGAGTAACTGAAGACTGACAAGGGGCCAAGTCAGGACCACTGGCACAACCTACTGGGAGGTTGAGCCAGCCTTCCTTAGGAGATGGCTTTCAATCTGAGCTGGTCATAAATGAAGCAAGTTGTCTCAGGTGGTGGTAAGCAAGTCCCTGAGTCAATGGAACCATGGGGGATGGGTTACTGAGAAGGGAAGTTTTGCCATCAGTACTCAAGCGTATGAGAGGACTTGGGTTAGACAATTCTCCAAGGCTCTTCCAACCTGAGGTAATGAGGTTGACGGAAATCAGCTGAAGGGACTGTTTTCCCAGAGTAGGGATAGCTGACCACCTGGGACGATAAGGAGTTGTTCAGTGGTGGAAATGTGGGAGAGGCACTGCTGAGTGAATGAACAGCTTGAGCCTAGCTCCAGAGGTGAATCAACAGGGTCTTTGGGGAACTAGCGCACCAAGAGGGAAATGGTATATGGAGGACCGAGATGAGATGAAGTTAGGAAGACCTGCAGGACCTCATAGGGGAGAGCTCCCACGTGGCCTGGTGACAGTGAGAGAAAACTTCGCCAGCCCTTGTTGAGGAGGGAAAAGAGAGACTGTAGGAGCCAAAGAAGGTGGATCTGACTGCTTGGTTCCCCTGAACAGCTTTCTTTTTTTTCCCTCACACCTTGGTCACCAACATTTGAGGGCTCGCCTGCCCAATATTCACTGTGCTCACTGCCCAACTTTCCACTGGAAAATATATCCAGAAATGGCTTCCTAACAAGCAACAACATAAATATAAGCCCATGAGTGTGTGAGGCCCCGAATCTGGGGGCTGTTTTGTGACTTCACCGTAAGAAGTTGGGAACAGACAATTGTGGGGAGGACCACGATTTGATGGAAGAGAACTATGCTCATGAGATGCCACAAGATGGAGTCCCTTCCTTCCGTCAGCTCAGAGCCCCTCCACAAGCACCAGCCCTGGAACGCCCAGTGCTCAGAACCCGGTGAAATCATCTTTAGGCAACAATGGGACTCGGGCCTTCCGAAGGCTCCCATTGGTGGACAGATTCTTGGGGCAGTTGATTCTTTGCCGAGCCATGGGCCTGGTAACAAGTCTCAACGGTATGGATCCTCAAATGGCAAACCTGGGCCTTGCTGGCAGTAAGTATCCCTTCAGTCCTTTGAGTGTGGGGACAAACTTTCAGGGAAGATGCTTTGTATTCATGGGGGGGTGGCTGCCTGCGTGGAGTGCTAAATAGTTAAGAGACAGACTCCTCTAGGATACTAAGGAGGTTTAGAAGGCAGAAACCATGTTGTAACCAACCAGAAAAGATACACTGGTGCCCTTGTCAAGTGGTTCCTTGAGGGCCTTGCCCTTAAGTTTAGTTGATCAGTCTGAGGGATGGTGTGGGTCCTGGACTGGGAGCCAGAAGGCCTGACTGAGTCTCAGCAGGTCATGTTTCCTCTAGACCTAGTCTCCCTTATCTCTGAAAGGTGAACATGGACTCTTAGGCTCCCTGCAGACCTAGCTTTAACTAATAATAAAATGATGAGCTAGGTATGCAAGGAGGGAGGGAGGGAATGGATTGATGAATGAGCCAAATCAAGGAGAGGAATGAGAAAGAGTTCAGGTCCCAGCCAGAGTTGTCAGTCAGCTGCCTCTTTTCTTTCTTTTACTGCCTCAGCCTGGGTCTCGCTGTACTTTGGACTCATGGGACTGTGTTGTGTAGTAACCGGCGGCTGCATTATATTAATTCACTGGAGGAAGAAGCTTCGGCGGGAGAAGCGTGCCCAGCACTGGGTGGAAGTGATGAACGCTTCCACCTTCATTTACAGTCCACTCTTGTACTGGATCAATATGCAGAAACGTCATGGTATCGATGCAACTATTCAAATAGGCCCTCCCACAGCTGTTACCATCAGTGAGATGAAAGACCATATTCCACATCGTCTGTGGGAGTCAACCACCCCTGAAGCCAGGGGTTATGGCCTCAGAGGCAGCATGCGCAGGGCAGAGACCCCTGGAGCTATGAAAGCTGCTCTGTCGGTCTCAGGGCAGCCCGCATCTAATCGGATACCACAGCGCCACACCACACCCCCATTCCCGATTCCCATCTTTCAAGAGATACCCTTTGCCCCACCCCTCCACAAAATGCCTCCCATGTTGGAACGCACTGTCTCCTACCCGTTGGACATCTTTCCTGAAAGGAATGTCCACTACCATTCCCTTCCCACACTGGCCCTGGAATGAACTCTTTCAATGCCAAATATGGCTTCATATCTGCAGCCTCCACTCACTGAAGGTGGGAGCTTTATGTAAGAAGCATATGATTAGAAAGTGGAGCTAACCACCCTGCAGCCATGTTGATGCAGAGGGCCCAATTGGATGTCATGTTATTAAAGATTTTTGGAAAAGTCAGTCTGTTGTGTCTCATTTGCCGGTAGGAGGCAACCTTCTTGTCCTGTTTGTTGGTGGCACAAGTCTAACCAATACAATGAGAACTGGAGGTTGGCATTGAAGGTATCAGTACTTGTGGACGAGCTCAGGTCCCTCCTTCCAGGATTTAAGCTCAAACGTGTGCAAGACCCTGTGCTAGGTCCACAAAGGCAGTGCTGTTCTGCAGGATGGGAAGTTCAATTGCCCCAAGATTGACAGTTGCTGAGGGCACACAGGAATGGCAGTCCACAATGGCTATGGCACCGGTCAAACAAGTCATCATGAGGCCCATGAACCACACAACACTATGGGCTGAATGGCGGATATCTATGATGTATTGAATCTTCGGTGGTCATCTCTGTATTGTTTCTTATACAAGAACATTGCAACATAGCTATCATGAGTCTTCTCTTAGTGATGAAGAGAAAGGATCCAAGGGCATATTCCATTATCTTATATTTTGTTGTTGTTGTGTTGTTCCTCAGCCACTCCTCCGATTTGCATCTGCCTGACATTAGAGTTCCTGATCTTTCCACCATACCCCAGGGTATATTTCCCTAATCCTGTCTTGTTAAAAACTATGTGCTGGATGCTTTAGTGTGTGCAGAATCATCTGTTTGATCTATAGATTTCCTTAGAGTAAGGGCTGGTGAGTACCTCCTACAATTATTCCCAGGAACACATCCATAGCAAAAAGAGATCCATGGTTGCCCAAACGGGAAGAGACTCCTGCAATTCAGCACATGGGAACATCGTGAATACTTTCTGGAAATTGTTCTTCAAGTAGAGGCAAATAAGATTATGAAGTATTGGGCTAGATTTTAAAGAAAAGAATGCCTGGATCATGCAAAAAACTTTAACCCGTTGCCTTGGAAATGAGAAACCCACTCACCATAGTTGCTCTAAACATTAAATGTGCATTTTTCTGAGAGGAAATGCCGGTTTTTGATGATTTTGTGGTGGTGATGGTATCTCTGCATGCATGTGCATGTGTGTGTGTGTGTGCGGGATTAAGAGAGAGAGAGAGAGAGAGACAGAGAGAGAGAGAGAGAGAGAGAGAGA